>NW_027325139.1:0-93307 GCF_028372415.1 Notamacropus eugenii
GGTAGGGGTTAGAGTGCATTTAGGGGTAGGGGTTAGGGGTATGGGTAGGATTAGGGTGTAGGGTGTTGTGTTGGTAGAATCGAAGTTAGGGTTAGGCGTAGGGTGAGGATTGCCTTTTGGGTTACAACTGAGTGCATTTAGAGGTTGGGTTAGTGTTCAGATTGACGATTTAGTGTTAGACTTAGAATCGAGCACATTAGGGTTAGAGTTATGGTTAGAATCTCAACTATATTTAAGCTTAGGGTTTGGGTTAAGGTTATTAGGGTCAGGATTAGAATCGAGAGCATTTCAGGATAGTGTTAGGATTAGAGTTAGGTTTAGGGTTAGGTTTCGTAGAATTGAGGGTTAGGGTTAGGGTTAGGGTTAGGGATAGAATCAAGCGCATTTTTAGCGTCAGGAGTTAGGTCAGGGTTAGGGTTAGAGTGCATACAGAGATAGGGATAGGAGTAGGGTTGGGATTAGGGTTAGGGTTTGTGTTGGTAGAATCGAGGTTTAGGGTTAGGCTTAGGGTCAGGATTGCCTTTTGGGTTACAGTCGAGTGCATTTAGGGTTAGGCTTAGTGTTGAGATTGTCGATTTAGTGTTAGACTTAGAATCCAGCACATTAGGGTTAGAGTTATGGTTAGAATCCACTATATTTAAGCTTAGGGTTAGGGTTAGGGTTATTAGGGTCAGGATTAGAATCGAGAGCATTTCAGGATAGTGTTAGGGTTAGAGTTAGGTTTAGGGTTAGGTTTCGTAGAAGTGAGGGTTAGGGTTAGGGTTAGGGTTAGGGATAGAATCAAGCGCATTTTTAGTGTTAGGGTTTGGGTCAGGGTTAGGGTTAGAGTGCATATAGAGGTAGGGATAGGAGTAGGGTTGGCATTAGAGTTAGGGTTTGTGTTGGTAGAATCGGGGTTTAGCGTTAGCCTTAGGGTCAGGTTTGCCTTTGGGGTTAGAGTCGAGTGCATTTAGGGTTAGGCTTAGTGTTGAGATTGACGATTTAGTGTTAGACTTAGAATCGAGCACATTAGGGTTAGAGTTATGGTTAGAATTCGTTAGGGTTAGCGTTAGTGTAAGGGGTAGGGGTAGGGTTAGAGTGCATTTAGGGTAGGGGTAGGATTAGGGTTAGGGTTTGTGTTGGTAGAATCGAAGTTTAGGGTTACGCGTAGGGTGAGCATTGCCTTTTGGGTTACAACTGAGTGCATTTAGAGTTTGGGTTAGTGTTCAGATTGACGATTTAGTGTTAGACTTAGAATCGAGCACATTAGGGTTAGAGTTATGCTTAGAATCCACTATATTTAAGCTTAGGGTATGGGTTAAGGTTATTAGGGTCAGGATTAGAATCGAGAGCATTTTCAGGATAGTGTTAGGATTAGAGTTAGGTTTAGGGTTAGGTTTCGTAGAATTGAGGGTTAAGGTTAGGGTTGGGGTTAGGGATAGAATCAAGCGCATTTTTAGCGTCAGGAGTTAAGTCAGGGTTAGGGTTAGGAGTGCATATAGAGATAGGGATAGGAGTAGGGTTGGGATTAGGGTTAGGGTTTGTGTTGGTAGAATCGAGGTTTAGGGTTAGGCTTAGGTCAGGATTGCCTTTTGGGTTACAGTCGAGTGCATTTAGGGTTAGGCTTAGTGTTGAGATTGACGATTTAGTGTTAGGGTTATAATCGAGCACATTAGGGTTAGAGTGATGGTTAGAATCCAGTGCATTTAGGGTTAGCATTAGGGATAGGGTTTGGTTTATGTTTAGGGTGAGGGATAGAATCGAGTGCATTAAGGATAGTGTTAGGGTTAGAGTTAAGTATAGGGTTAGCTTTCGTCGAATCGAGGGTCAGTGTTAGGGTGAGGGTTAGGGTTAGGATTAGGGTTAGAATCAGGAGCATTTTTAGCGTTAGGGTTGGGGTTAGGGTCAGGGTTTGAGTGCATTTAGGGGTAGGGGGAGTAGTGGTTAGGATTCCGGTTAGGGTTTGTGTTGGTAGAATCGAGGTTTTGGGTTAGGCTTAGGGTCAGGAGAGCATTTGGGTCATAATTCAGAGCATTTCGGCTTAGTGTTCGTGTTGAAATTGATGATTTAGTTATAGCGTTCGAATCAGGCACATTAGGGATAGAGTTATGATTAGAATTCAGTGCATTTAGGGTTAGGGTTAGGGTTAGGTTTAGGGTCAGGGTTAGAATCGAGAGCATTTAAGGATAGTGCTAGGGTTAGACTTAGGTTTAGGGTTAGCTTTCGTAGAATCGAGGGTTAGGCTTAGGGTTAGGCTTAGGGTGAGGGTTAGGGTTAGAATCAAGCACAGTTTTAGTGTTAGCGTTAGGGTGAGGGTTAGGGTTAAAGTGCTTTTAGGTCTAGTGGATGGGATAGGGTTTGGATAGGTGTTAAGGTTTGTGTTGATAGAATCGAGGTTTAGGGTTAGGCTTAGGGTTAGGATTGCCTTTTGGGTTAGAATCGAGTGCATATAAGGTTAGGGTTCGTGTTGAGATTGACGATTTAGTGTTAGGGTTATAATCGAGCCATTAAGGTTAGAGTTATGGTTAGAATCCAGTGCATTTAGGGTTAGGATTAGGGTTAGGGTTAGGGTTATGTTCAGGGTGAGGGTTAGAATCGAGTGCTTTTAAGGATAGTGTTAGGGTTAGAGTTAGGTATAAGGTTAGCTTTCGTAGAATCGAGGGTCAGTGTTAGGGTGAGGGTTAGGATTAGGATTAGGGTTAGAGTCAGGAGCATATTTAGCGTTAGGGTTGGTGTTGGGGTCAGGGTTTGAGTGCATTTAGGGGTAGGGGAGGAGTTGGGTTAGGATTCGGGTTAGGGTTTGTGTTGGTAGAAACGAGGTTTTGGGTTAGGCTTAGGGTCAGGAGAGCATTTTGGGTCATAATTCAGAGCATTTGGGCTTAGGGTACCTCTTGAAATTGATGATTTAGTTATAGCGTTAGAATCAGGCACATTTAGGGATAGAGTTATGATTAGATTTCAGTGCATTTAGGGTTAGGGTTAGGGTTAGGGTTAGGTTAGGGTCAGGGTTAAAATCGGAGCATTTAAGGATAGTGCTAGGATTAGACTTAGGTTTAGCGTTCGCTTTCTATGCATCGAGGGTTCAGGCTTAAGGTTAGGCTTAGGCTTACGGTTAGGGTTAGAATCAGGCGCATTTTTAGTGTTCTGCTTTTCGTTAGGGTACGGCTTAGAGTGCATTTAGGGGTAGGGGTAGGAGTAGGGTTAGGATTAGGGTTAAGGTTTGTGTTGGTAGAATCGAGGTTTAGGGTTAGGCTTAGGGTCAGGAATGCCTTTTGGGTTAGAGTCGAGTGCATTTAGGGTTAGGGATAGTGTTGAGATTGACGATTTAGTGTTTGGGTTAGAATCGAGCACATTTAGGGTTAGAATTTTGGTCAGAATTCGTTAGGGTTATGGTTAGTGTAAGGGGTCGGGGTAGGGTTAGAGTGCATTTAGGGGTAGGGTGTAGGGTAGGGGTTAGGATTAACGTTATGGTTTGTGTTGGTAGAATCGAAGTTTAGGGTTAGGCGTAGGGTGAGGATGCCTTTTGGGTTACAACTGAGTGCATTTACAGTTAGGATTAGTGTTGAGATTGACGATTTAGTGTTAGACTTAGAATTGAGCACATTAGGGTTAGAGTTATGGTTAGAATCCACTATATTTAAGCTTAGGGTTAGGGTTAGGGTTATTAGGGTCAGGATTAGAATCGAGAGCATTTCAGGATAGTGTTAGGGTTAGAGTTAGGTTTAGGGTTAGGTGTCGTAAAATTGAGGGTTAGGATTAAGGTTAGGGTTAGGGTTATAGATAGAATCAAGCGCATTTTTAGTGTTAGGGGTTGGGTCAGGGTTAGGGTTAGAGTGCATATAGAGGTAGGGATAGGAGTAGGGTTGGCATTAGAGTTAGGGTTTGTGTTGGTAGAATCGGAGTTTAGGGTTAGCCTTAGGGTCAGGTTTGCCTTTTGGGTTAGAGTCGAGTGCATTTTGACTTAGGCTTATTGTTGAGATTGACGATTTAGTGTTAGTGTTATAATCGAGCACATTAGGTTGATAGAGTTATAGGTTAGAATCCAGTGCATTTAGGGATAGGATTACGGATAGGGTTACGTTTATGTTTAGGCGTGAGGGTTAGAATCGAGTGCATTTAAGGATAGTGTTAGGGTTAGAGTTAGGTATAGGGTTAGCTTTCGTCGATCGAAGGTCAGTGTTAGGGTGAGGGTTAGGGTTAGGATTAGGGTTAGATCAGGAGCATTTTTAGCGTTAGGGTTGGGGTTAGGGTCAGGGTTTGAGTGCATTTAGGGGTAGGGGAGGAGTTGGGTTAGGATTTGGGTTAGGGTTTGTGTTGGTAGAATCGAGGTTTTGGGTTAGGCTTAGGGTCAGGAGAGCATTTTTGGGTCATAATTCAGAGCATTTGGACTTAGGGTTCGTGTTGAAATTGATGATTTAGTTTATAGCGTTAGAATCAGGCACATTTAGGGATAGAGTTATGATTAGAATTCAGTGCATTTAGGGTTAGTGTTAGGGTTAGGGTTAGGTTTAGGGTCAGGGTTAGAATCGAGAGCATTTAAGGATAGTGCTAGAGTTAGACTTAGGTTTAGGGTTAGCTTTCGTACAATCGAGGGTTAGGCTTAGGGTTAGGCTTAGGGTGAGGGTTAGGGTTAGAATCAAGCACAGTTTTAGTGTTAGCGTTAGGGTGAGGGTTAGGGTCTAAAGTGCTTTTAGGGCTAGTGGATGGGATAGGGTTAGGATGGGTGTTAAGGTTTGTGTTGGGTAGAATCGAGGTTTAGTGTTAGGCTTAGGGTCAGGATTGCCTTTTGGGTTAGAATAGAGTGCATATAAGGTTTGGGTTAGTGTTGAGATTGACGATTTAGTGTTAGGGTTATAATCGAGCACATTAGGGTTAGAGTTATGGTTAGAATCCAGTGCATTTAGGGTTAGGATTAGGGTTAGGGTTAGGGTTTTGTTCAGGGTGAGGGTTAGAATCGAGTGCATTTAAGGATAGTGTTAGGGTTAGAGTTAGGTATAGGGTTAGCTTTCGTAGAATCGAGGGTCAGTGTGAGGGTGAGGGTTAGTAGGATTAGGGTTAGAATCAGGAGCATATTTAGCGTTAGGGTTGGTGTTGGGGTCAGGGTTTGAGTGCATTTAGGGGTAGGGGAGGAGTTGGGTTAGGATTCGGGTTAGGGTTTGTGTTGGTAGAATCGAGGTTTTGGGTTAGGCTTAGGGTCAGGAGAGCATTTTGGGTCATAATTCAGAGCATTTGGGCTTAGGGTTAGTGTTGAAATTGATGATTTAGTTATAGCGTTCGAATCAGGCACATTTAGGGATAGAGTTATGATTAGAATTCAGTGCATTTAGGGTTAGGGTTAGGGTTAGGTTTAGGGTCAGGGTTAGAATCGAGAGCATTTAAGGATAGTGCTAGAGTTAGACTTAGGTTTAGGGTTAGCTTTCGTAGAATCGAGGGTTAGGCTTGGGGTTAGGCTTAGGGTGAGGGTTAGGGTTGGAATCAAGCACAGTTTTAGTGTTAGCGTTAGGGTGAGGGTTAGGGTTAAAGTGCTTTTAGGGCTAGTGGATGGGATAGGGTTAGGATAGGTGTTAAGGTTTGTGTTGGTAGAATCGAGGTTTAGTGTTAGGCTTAGGGTCAGGATTGCCTTTTGGGTTAGAATCGAGTGCATATAAGGTTTGGGTTAGTGTTGAGATTGACGATTTAGTCTTAGGGTTATAATCGAGCACATTAGGGTTAGAGTTATGGTTAGAATCCAGTGCATTTAGGGTTAGGATTAGGGTTAGGGTTAGGGTTTTGTTCAGGGTGAGGGTTAGAATCGTGTGCATTGAAGGATAGTGTTAGGGTTAGAGTTAGGTATAGGGTTAGCTTTCGTAGAATCGAGGGTCAGTGTGAGGGTGAGGGTTAGGGTTAGGATTAGGGTTAGAATCAGGAGCATATTTAGCGTTAGGGTTGGTGTTGGGGTCAGGGTTTGAGTGCATTTAGGGGTAGGGGAGGAGTTGGGTTAGAATTCGGGTTAGGGTTTGTGTTGGGAGAATCGAGGTTTAGGGTTAGGCTTAGGGTCAGGAGAGCATTTTGGGTCATAATTCAGAGCACTTGTTCTTAGGGTTAGTATTGAAATTGATGATTTAGTTATAGCGTTAGAATCAGGCACATTTAGGGATAGAGTTATGATTAGAATTCAGTGCATTTAGGGTTAGGGTTAGGGTTAGGTTTAGGGTCAGGGTTAGAATCGAGAGCATTTAAGGATAGTGCTAGGGTTAGAGTTAGGTTTAGGGTTAGCTTTCGTAGAATCGAGGGTTAGGCTTGGGGTTAGGCTTAGGGTGAGGGTTAGGGTTGGAATAAAGCACAGTTTTAGTGTTAGCGTTAGGGTGAGAGTTAGGGTTAAAGTGGTTTTAGGGCTAGTGGATGGGATAGGGTTAGAATAGGTGTTAAGGTTTGTGTTGGTAGATCGAGGTTTAGGCCTAGGCTTAGGGTCAGGATTGCATTTTGGATCAGAATCGAGTGTATTTAGGCTTTGCGTTAGTGTTCAAATTGACGATTTAGTGTTAGGGTTTGAATCGAGCACATTTAGGGTTAGAGTTATGCTTAGAATTCAGTGCATTTAGGGTTAGCTTTAGGGATAGGGTTAGGTTGAGGGTCAGGGTTAAAATCGAGAGCATTTAAGGATAGTGCTGGGGTTAGAGTTAGGATTAGCGTTCGCTTTCGTAGAATCGAGGGTTAGGCTTAAGGTTAGGCTTAGGGTTAGGGTTGGGTTAGAATCAGGCACATTTTTAGTGGTCTGATTTTCATCAGGGTATGGCTTAGAGTGCATTTAGGGGTAGGCGTAGGAGTAGGGTTAGGATTAGGGTTAAGGTTTGTGTTGGTAGAATCGAGGTTTAGAGTTAGGCGTAGGGTCAGGAATGGATTTTGGGTTAGAGTCGAGTGGATTTAGGGTTAGGGATAGTGTTGAAATTGACAATTTAGTGTTTGGTTAGAATCGAGCACATTTAGGGTTAGAGTTTTGGTTAGAATTCGTTAGGGTTAGCGTTAGTGTAAGGGGTAGGGGTAGGGTTAGAGTGCATTTAGGGGTATGGGTAGGGGTCGGGGTAGGATTAGGGTTAGGGTTTGTGTTGGTAGAATCGAAGTTTAGGGTTAGGCGTAGGGTGAGGATTGCCTTTTGGGTTACAACTGAGTGCATTTAGAGTTTGGGTTAGTGTTCAGATTGACGATTTAGTGTTAGACTTAGAATCGAGCACATTAGGGTTAGAGTTATGGTTAGAATCCACTATATTTAAGCTTAGGGTTTGGGTTAAGGTTATTAGGGTCAGGATTAGAATCAAGAGCATTTCAGGATAGTGTTAGGATTAGAGTTAGGTTTAGGGTTAGGTTTCGTAGAATTGAGGGTTAGGGTTAGGGTTAGGGTTAGGGATAGAATCAAGCGCATTTTTAGCGTCAGGAGTTAGGTCAGGGTTAGGGTTAGAGTGCATATAGAGATAGGGATAGGAGTAGGGTTGGGATTAGGGTTAGGGTTTGTGTTGGTAGAATCGAGGTTTAGGGTTAGGCTTAGGGTCAGGATTGCCTTTAGGGTTAGAGTCGAGTGCATTTAGGGTTAGGCTTAGTGTTGAGATTGACGATTTAGTGTTAGGGTTATAATCGAGCACATTAGGGTTAGAGTTATGGTTAGAATCCAGTGCATTTAGGGTTAGGATTAGGGTTAGGGTTAGGGTTATGTTCAGGGTGAGGGTTAGAATCGAGTGCATTTAAGGATAGTGTTAGGGTTAGAGTTTGGTATAGGGTTAGCTTTCGCCGAATCGAGGGTCAATGTTAGGGTGAGGGTTAGGGTTAGGATTAAGTTTAGGCTCAGGAGCATTTTTTGCGTTAGGGTTGGGGTTAGGGTCAGGGTTTGAGAGCATTTGGGGGTAGGGGAGGAGTTGAGTTAGGATTCGGGTTAGGGTTTGTGTTGGTAGAATCGAGGTTTTGGGTTAGGCTTAGGGTCAGGAGAGCATTTTGGGTCATAATTCAGAGCATTTGGGCTTAGGGTTAGTGTTGAAATTGATGATTTAGTTATAGCGTTCGAACCAGGCACAATTAGGGATAGAGTTATGATTAGAATTCAGTGCATTTAGGGTTAGGGTTAGGGTTAGGGTTAGGTTTAGGGTCAGGGTTAGAATCGAGAGCATTTAAGGATAGTGCTAGTGTTAGAGTTAGGTTTAAGGTTAGCTTTCGTAGAATCGAGGGTTAGGCTTGGGGTTAGGCTTAGGGTGAGGTTTAGGGTTAGAATCAAGCACAGTTTTAGTGTTAGCCTTAGGGTGAGGGTTAGGGTGAAAGTGCTTTTAGGGCTAGTGGATGGGACAGGGTTAGGATAGGTGTTAAGGTTTGTGTTGGTAGAATCGAGGTTTAGGGTTAGGCTTAGGGTCAGGATTGCCTTTTGGGTTAGAATAGAGTGCATATAAGGTTAGGATTAGTGTTGAGATTGACGATTTAGTGTTAGGGTTATAATCGAGCACATTAGGGTTAGAGTTATGTTTAGAATCCAGTGCATTTAGGGTTAGGATTAGGGTTAGGGTTAGGGTTATGTTCAGGGTGAGGGTTAGAATCGAGTGTATTTAAGGATAGTGTTAGGGTTAGAGTTAGGTATAGGGTTAGCTTTCGTAGAATCGAGGTTCAGTGTTAGGGTGAGGGTTAGGGTTAGGATTAGGGTTAGAATCAGGAGCATTTTTAGCGTTAGGGTTGGGGTTAGGGTCAGGGTTTGAGTGCATTTAGGGGTAGGGGAGGAGTTGGGTTAGGATTCGGGTTATGGTTTGTGTTGGTAGAATCGAGGTTTTGGGTTAGGCTTAGGGTCAGGAGAGCATTTTGGGTCATAATTCAGAGCATTTGGGCTTAGGGTTAGTGTTGAAATTGATGATTTAGTTATAGCGTTCGAATCAGGCACATTTAGGGATAGAGTTATGATTAGAATTCAGTGCATTTAGGGTTAGGGTTAGGGTTAGGTTTAGGGTCAGGGTTAGAATCGAGAGCATTTAAGGATAGTGCTAGAGTTAGACTTAGGTTTAGGGTTAGCTTTCGTAGAATCGAGGGTTAGGCTTGGGGTTAGGCTTAGGGTGAGGGTTAGGGTTGGAATCAAGCACAGTTTTAGTGTTAGCGTTAGGGTGAGGGTTAGGGTTAAAGTGCTTTTAGGGCTAGTGGATGGGATAGGGTTAGGATAGGTGTTAAGGTTTGTGTTGGTAGAATCGAGGTTTAGTGTTAGGCTTAGGGTCAGGATTGCCTTTTGGGTTAGAATCGAGTGCATATAAGGTTTGGGTTAGTGTTGAGATTGACGATTTAGTCTTAGGGTTATAATCGAGCACATTAGGGTTAGAGTTATGGTTAGAATCCAGTGCATTTAGGGTTAGGATTAGGGTTAGGGTTAGGGTTTTGTTCAGGGTGAGGGTTAGAATCGTGTGCATTGAAGGATAGTGTTAGGGTTAGAGTTAGGTATAGGGTTAGCTTTCGTAGAATCGAGGGTCAGTGTGAGGGTGAGGGTTAGGGTTAGGATTAGGGTTAGAATCAGGAGCATATTTAGCGTTAGGGTTGGTGTTGGGGTCAGGGTTTGAGTGCATTTAGGGGTAGGGGAGGAGTTGGGTTAGAATTCGGGTTAGGGTTTGTGTTGGGAGAATCGAGGTTTAGGGTTAGGCTTAGGGTCAGGAGAGCATTTTGGGTCATAATTCAGAGCACTTGTTCTTAGGGTTAGTATTGAAATTGATGATTTAGTTATAGCGTTAGAATCAGGCACATTTAGGGATAGAGTTATGATTAGAATTCAGTGCATTTAGGGTTAGGGTTAGGGTTAGGTTTAGGGTCAGGGTTAGAATCGAGAGCATTTAAGGATAGTGCTAGGGTTAGAGTTAGGTTTAGGGTTAGCTTTCGTAGAATCGAGGGTTAGGCTTGGGGTTAGGCTTAGGGTGAGGGTTAGGGTTGGAATAAAGCACAGTTTTAGTGTTAGCGTTAGGGTGAGAGTTAGGGTTAAAGTGGTTTTAGGGCTAGTGGATGGGATAGGGTTAGAATAGGTGTTAAGGTTTGTGTTGGTAGATCGAGGTTTAGGCCTAGGCTTAGGGTCAGGATTGCATTTTGGATCAGAATCGAGTGTATTTAGGCTTTGCGTTAGTGTTCAAATTGACGATTTAGTGTTAGGGTTTGAATCGAGCACATTTAGGGTTAGAGTTATGCTTAGAATTCAGTGCATTTAGGGTTAGCTTTAGGGATAGGGTTAGGTTGAGGGTCAGGGTTAAAATCGAGAGCATTTAAGGATAGTGCTGGGGTTAGAGTTAGGATTAGCGTTCGCTTTCGTAGAATCGAGGGTTAGGCTTAAGGTTAGGCTTAGGGTTAGGGTTGGGTTAGAATCAGGCACATTTTTAGTGGTCTGATTTTCATCAGGGTATGGCTTAGAGTGCATTTAGGGGTAGGCGTAGGAGTAGGGTTAGGATTAGGGTTAAGGTTTGTGTTGGTAGAATCGAGGTTTAGAGTTAGGCGTAGGGTCAGGAATGGATTTTGGGTTAGAGTCGAGTGGATTTAGGGTTAGGGATAGTGTTGAAATTGACAATTTAGTGTTTGGTTAGAATCGAGCACATTTAGGGTTAGAGTTTTGGTTAGAATTCGTTAGGGTTAGCGTTAGTGTAAGGGGTAGGGGTAGGGTTAGAGTGCATTTAGGGGTATGGGTAGGGGTCGGGGTAGGATTAGGGTTAGGGTTTGTGTTGGTAGAATCGAAGTTTAGGGTTAGGCGTAGGGTGAGGATTGCCTTTTGGGTTACAACTGAGTGCATTTAGAGTTTGGGTTAGTGTTCAGATTGACGATTTAGTGTTAGACTTAGAATCGAGCACATTAGGGTTAGAGTTATGGTTAGAATCCACTATATTTAAGCTTAGGGTTTGGGTTAAGGTTATTAGGGTCAGGATTAGAATCAAGAGCATTTCAGGATAGTGTTAGGATTAGAGTTAGGTTTAGGGTTAGGTTTCGTAGAATTGAGGGTTAGGGTTAGGGTTAGGGTTAGGGATAGAATCAAGCGCATTTTTAGCGTCAGGAGTTAGGTCAGGGTTAGGGTTAGAGTGCATATAGAGATAGGGATAGGAGTAGGGTTGGGATTAGGGTTAGGGTTTGTGTTGGTAGAATCGAGGTTTAGGGTTAGGCTTAGGGTCAGGATTGCCTTTAGGGTTAGAGTCGAGTGCATTTAGGGTTAGGCTTAGTGTTGAGATTGACGATTTAGTGTTAGGGTTATAATCGAGCACATTAGGGTTAGAGTTATGGTTAGAATCCAGTGCATTTAGGGTTAGGATTAGGGTTAGGGTTAGGGTTATGTTCAGGGTGAGGGTTAGAATCGAGTGCATTTAAGGATAGTGTTAGGGTTAGAGTTTGGTATAGGGTTAGCTTTCGCCGAATCGAGGGTCAATGTTAGGGTGAGGGTTAGGGTTAGGATTAAGTTTAGGCTCAGGAGCATTTTTTGCGTTAGGGTTGGGGTTAGGGTCAGGGTTTGAGAGCATTTGGGGGTAGGGGAGGAGTTGAGTTAGGATTCGGGTTAGGGTTTGTGTTGGTAGAATCGAGGTTTTGGGTTAGGCTTAGGGTCAGGAGAGCATTTTGGGTCATAATTCAGAGCATTTGGGCTTAGGGTTAGTGTTGAAATTGATGATTTAGTTATAGCGTTCGAACCAGGCACAATTAGGGATAGAGTTATGATTAGAATTCAGTGCATTTAGGGTTAGGGTTAGGGTTAGGGTTAGGTTTAGGGTCAGGGTTAGAATCGAGAGCATTTAAGGATAGTGCTAGTGTTAGAGTTAGGTTTAAGGTTAGCTTTCGTAGAATCGAGGGTTAGGCTTGGGGTTAGGCTTAGGGTGAGGTTTAGGGTTAGAATCAAGCACAGTTTTAGTGTTAGCCTTAGGGTGAGGGTTAGGGTGAAAGTGCTTTTAGGGCTAGTGGATGGGACAGGGTTAGGATAGGTGTTAAGGTTTGTGTTGGTAGAATCGAGGTTTAGGGTTAGGCTTAGGGTCAGGATTGCCTTTTGGGTTAGAATAGAGTGCATATAAGGTTAGGATTAGTGTTGAGATTGACGATTTAGTGTTAGGGTTATAATCGAGCACATTAGGGTTAGAGTTATGTTTAGAATCCAGTGCATTTAGGGTTAGGATTAGGGTTAGGGTTAGGGTTATGTTCAGGGTGAGGGTTAGAATCGAGTGTATTTAAGGATAGTGTTAGGGTTAGAGTTAGGTATAGGGTTAGCTTTCGTAGAATCGAGGTTCAGTGTTAGGGTGAGGGTTAGGGTTAGGATTAGGGTTAGAATCAGGAGCATTTTTAGCGTTAGGGTTGGGGTTAGGGTCAGGGTTTGAGTGCATTTAGGGGTAGGGGAGGAGTTGGGTTAGGATTCGGGTTATGGTTTGTGTTGGTAGAATCGAGGTTTTGGGTTAGGCTTAGGGTCAGGAGAGCATTTTGGGTCATATTTCAGAGCATTTGGGCTTAGGGTTCGTGTTGAAATTGATGATTTAGTTATAGAGTTCGAATCAGGCACATTTAGGGATAGAGCTATGATTAGAATTCAGTGCATTTAGGGTTAGGGTTAGGGTTAGGTTTAGGGTCAGGGTTAGAATCGAGAGCATTTAAGGATAGTGCTAGGGTTAGAGTTAGGTTTAGGGTTAGCTTTCGTAGAATCGAGGGTTAGGCTTAGGGTTAGGCTTAAGGTGAGGGTTAGGGTTATAATCAAGCACAGTTTTAGTGTTAGCGTTAGGGTGAGGGTTAGGGTTAAAGTGCTTTTAGGGCTAGTGGATGGGATAGGGTTAGAATAGGTGTTAAGGTTTGTGTTGGTAGATCGAGGTTTAGGCTTAGGCTTAGGGTCAGGATTGCATTTTGGATCAGAATCGAGTGTATTTAGGCTTTGCGTTAGTGTTCAAATTGACGATTTAGTGTTAGGGTTTGAATCGAGCACATTTAGGGTTAGAGTTATGCTTAGAATTCAGTGCATTTAGGGTTAGCGTTAGAGTTAGGGTTAGGTTGAGGGTCAGGGTTAAAATCGAGAGCATTTAAGGATAGTGCTAGGGTTAGAGTTAGGTTTAGCGTTCTCTTTCGTAGAGTGGAGGGTTAGGCTTAAGGTTAGGCTGAGGGTTAGGGTTAGGGTTAGAATCAGGCACATTTTTAGTGGTCTGCTTTTCATCAGGGTATGGCTTAGAGTGCATTTAGGGGTAGGCGTAGGAGTAGGGTTAGTATTTGGGTTAAGGTTTGTGTTGGTAGAATCGAGGATTAGGGTTAGGCTTAGGGTCAGGAATGGATTTTGGGTTAGAGTAGAGTGGATTTAGGGTTAGGGATTGTGTTGAAATTGACGATTTAGTGTTTGGTTAGAATCGAGCACATTTAGGGTTAGAGTTTTCGTTAGAATTCGTTAAGGTTAGCGTTAGTGTAAGGGGTAGGGGTAGGGTTAGAGTGCATTTAGGGGTAGGGGTAGGGGTAGGGTTAGGATTAGGGTCAGGGTTTGTGTTGGTAGAATCGAGGTTTAGGGTTAGGCGTAGGGTGAGGATTTCCTTTAGGGTTAGAGTCGAGTGCATTTAGGGTTAGGCTTAGTGTTGAGATTGACGATTTAGTGTTAGGGTTATAATGGAGCACATTAGGGTTAGAGTTATGGTTAGAATCCAGTGCATTTAGGGTTAGCATTAGGGATAGGGTTAGGTTTATGTTTAGGGTGAGGATTAGAATCGAGTGCATTTAAGGATAGTGTTAGGGTTAGAGTTAGGTATAGGGTTAGCTTTCGTCGAATCGAGGGTCAGTGTTAGGGTGAGGGTTAGGGTTAGGATTAAGTTTAGGCTCAGGAGCATTTTTAGCGTTAGGGTTGGGGTTAGGGTCAGGGATTGAGTGCATTTAGGGGTAGGGGAGGAGTTGGGTTAGGATTCGGGTTAGGGTTTGTGTTGGTAGAATCGAGGTTTTGGGTTAGGCTTAGGGTCAGGAGAGCATTTTGGGTCATAATTCAGAGCATTTGGGATTAGGGTTCGTGTTGAAATTGATGATTTAGTTATAGCGTTAGAATCAGGCACATTTAGGAATAGAGTTATGATTAGAATTCAGTGCATTTAGGGTTAGGGTTAGGGTTAGGTTTAGGGTCAGGGTTAGAATCGAGATCATTTAAGGATAGTGCTAGGGTTAGAGTTAGGTTTAGGGTTAGCTTTCATAGAATCGAGGGTTAGGCTTAGGGTTAGGCTTAAGGTGAGGGTTAGGGTTAGAATCAAGCACAGTTTTAGTGTTAGCGTTAGGGTGAGGGTTAGGGTGAAAGTGCTTTTAGGGCTAGTGGATGGGACAGGGTTAGGATAGGTGTTAAGGTTAGTGTTGGTAGAATCGAGGTTTAGGGTTAGGCCTAGGGTCAGGATTGCCTTTTGGGTTAGAATCGAGTGCATATAAGGTTAGGGTTAGTGTTGAGATTGTCGATTTAGTGTTAGGGTTATAATCGAGCACATTAGGGTTAGAGTTATGTTTAGAATCCAGTGCATTTAGGGTTAGGATTAGGGTTAGGGTTAGGGTTATGTTCAGGGTGAGGGTTAGAATCGAGTGCATTTAAGGATAGTGTTAGGGTTAGAGTTAGGTATAGGGTTAGCTTTCGTAGAATCCAGGTTCAGTGTTAGGGTGAGGGTTAGGGTTAGGATTAGGGTTAGAATCAGGAGCATTTTTAGCGTTAGGGTTGGGGTTAGGGTCAGGGTATGAGTGCATTTAGGGGTAGGGGAGGAGTTGGGTTAGGATTCGGGTTATGGTTTGTGTTGGTAGAATCGAGGTTTAGGGTTAGCCTTAGGGTCAGGTTTGCCTTTGGGGTTAGGGTCGAGTGCATTTAGGGTTAGGCTTAGTGTTGAGATTGACGATTTAGTGTTAGACTTAGAATCGAGCACATTAGGGTTAGAGTTATGGTTAGAATTCGTTAGGGTTAGCGTTAGTGTAAGGGGTAGGGGTAGGGTTATAGTGCATTTAGGAGTAGGGGTAGGGGTAGGGTTAGGATTAGGGTTAGGGTTTGTGTTGGTAGAATCGAAGTTTAGGGTTATGCGTAGGGTGAGGATTGCCTTTTGGGTTACAACTGAGTGCATTTAGAGTTTGGGTTAGTGTTGAGATTGACGATTTAGTGTTAGACTTAGAATCGAGCACATTAGGGTTAGAGTTATGGTTAGAATCCAGTGCATTAACGTTAGCATTAGAGATAGGGTTTGGTTTATGTTTAGGGTGAGGATTAGAATCGAGTGCATTTAAGGATAGTGTTAGGGTTAGAGTTAGGTATAGGGTTAGCTTTCGTCGAATCGAGGGTCAGTGTTAGGGTGAGGGTTAGGGTTAGGATTAGGGTTAGAATCAGGAGCATTTTTAGCGTTAGGGTTGGGGTTAGGGTGAGGGTTTGAGTGCATTTAGGGGTAGGGGAGTAGTTGGGTTAGGATTCGGGTTAGGGTTTGTGTTGGTAGAATCGAGGTTTTGGGTTAGGCTTAGGGTCAGGAGAGCATTTTGGGTCATAATTCAGAGCATTTGGGCTTAGGGTTCGTGTTGAAATTGATGATTTAATTATAGCGTTCGAATCAGGCACATTTAGGGATAGAGTTATGATTAGAATTCAGTGAATTTAGGGTTAGGATTAGGGTTAGGTTTAGGGTCAGGGTTAGAATCGAGAGCATTTAAGGATAGTGCTAGGGTTAGGGTTAGGTTTAGCGTTCTCTTTCGTAGAGTGGAGGGTTAGGCTTAAGGTTAGGCTGAGGGTTAGGGTTAGGGTTAGAATCAGGCACATTTTTAGTGGTCTGCTTTTCACCAGGGTATGGCTTAGAGTGCATTTACGGGTAGGCGTAGGAGTAGGGTTAGCATTAGGGTTAAGGTTTGTGTTGGTAGAATCGAGGTTTAGGGTTAGGCTTAGTGTCAGGAATGGATTTTGGGTTAGAGTCGAGTGGATTTAGGGTTAGGGATAGTGTTGAAATTGACGATTTAGTGTTTGGTTAGAATCGAGCACATTTAGGGTTAGAGTTTTGGTTAGAATTCGTTAGGGTTAGCGTTAGTGTAAGGGGTAGGGGTAGGGTTAGAGTGCATTTAGGGGTAGGGGTAGGGGTAGGGGTAGGATTAGGGTTAGGGTTTGTGTTGGTAGAATCGAAGTTTAGGGTTAGGCATAGGGTGAGGATTGCCTTTTGGGTTACAACTGAGTGCATTTAGAGTTAGGGTTAGTGTTGAGATTGACGATTTAGTGTTAGACTTAGAATCGAGCACATTAGGGTTAGAGTTATGGTTAGAATCCTCTATATTTAAGCTTAGGGTTAGGGTTAAGTTTATTAGGGTCAGGATTAGAATCGAGAGCATTTCAGGATAGTGTTAGGGTTAGAGTTAGGTTTAGGGTTAGGTTTCGTAGAATTGAGTGTTAGGGTTAGGGTTAGGGTTAGGGATAGAATCAAGCGCATTTTTAGCGTCAGGAGTTAGGTCAGGGTTAGGGTTAGAGTGCATATAGAGATAGGGATAGGAGTAGGGTTGGGATTAGGGTTAGGGTTTGTGTTGGTAGAATCGAGGTTTTAGGTTAGGCTTAGGGTCAGGATTGCCTTTAGGGTTAGAGTCGAGTGCATTTAAGGTTAGGCTTAGTGTTGAGATTGACGATTTAGTGTTAGGGTTATAATCGAGCACATTAGGGTATGAGTTATGGTTAGAATCCAGTGCATTTAGGGTTAGCATTAGGGATAGGGTTAGGTTTATGTTTAGGGTGAGGGTTAGAATCGAGTGCATTTAAGGATAGTGTTAGGGTTAGAGTTAGGTATAGGGTTAGCTTTCGTAGAA
Organism: Notamacropus eugenii; assembly: GCF_028372415.1. NCBI lineage: Eukaryota > Metazoa > Chordata > Mammalia > Diprotodontia > Macropodidae > Notamacropus > Notamacropus eugenii. The sequence goes on from NW_027325139.1 coordinate 16,711, forward strand.
TCGAGGGTCAGTGTTAGGGTGAGGGTTAGGATTAGGATTAGGGTTAGAATCAGGAGCATTTTTAGCGTTAGGTTTGAGGTTAGGGTCAGGGTTTGAGTGCATTTAGGGGTAGGGGAGAGTTGGGTTAGGATTAGGGTTAGGGTTTGTGTTGGTAGAATCGAGGTTTTGGGTTAGGCTTAGGGTCAGGAGAGCATTTTGGGTCATAATTCAGAGCATTTGGGCTTAGGGTTAGTGTTGAAATTGATGATTTAGTTATAGCGTTCGAATCAGGCACATTTAGGGATAGAGTTATGATTAGAATTCAGTGCATTTAGGGTTAGGGTTAGGGTTAGGTTTAGGGTCAGGGTTAGAATCGAGAGCATTTAAGGATAGTGCTAGGGTTAGAGTTAGGTTTAGGGTTAGCTTTCGTAGAATCGAGGGTTAGGCTTGGGGTTAGGCTTAGAGTGAGGGTTAGGGTTAGAATCAAGCACAGTTTTAGTGTTAGCGTTAGGGTGAGGGTTAGGGTTAAAGTGCTTTTAGGGCTAGTGGATGGGATAGGGTTAGAATAGGTGTTAAGGTTTGTGTTGGTAGATCGAGGTTTAGGTTTAGGCTTAGGGTCAGGATTGCATTTTGGATCAGAATCGAGTGTATTTAGGCTTTGCGTTAGTGTTCAAATTGACGATTTAGTGCGAGGGTTTGAATCGAGCACATTTAGGGTTAGAGTTATTCTTAGAATTCAGTGCATTTAGGGTTAGCGTTAGGGTTAGGGTTAGGTTGAGGGTCAGGGTTAAAATCGAGAGCATTTAAGGATAGTGCTAGGGTTAGAGTTAGTTTAGCGTTCTCTTTCGTAGAGTGGAGGGTTAGGCTTAAGGTTAGGCTTAGGGTTAGGGTTAGGGTTAGAATCAGGCACATTTTTAGTGGTCTGCTTTTCATCAGGGTATGGCTTAGAGTGCATTTAGGGGTAGGCGTAGGAGTAGGGTTAGTATTAGGGTTAAGGTTTGTGTTGGTAGAATCGAGGATTCGGGTTAGGCTTAGGGTCAGGAATGGATTTTGGGTTAGAGTCGAGTGGATTTAGGGTTAGGGGACAGTGATGAAATTGACGATTTAGTGTTTGGGTTAGAATCGAGCACATTTAGGGTTAGAGTTTTGGTTAGAATTCGTTAGGGTTAGCGTTAGTGTAAGGGGTAGGGGTAGGGTTAGAGTGCATTTAGGGGTAGGGGTAGGGGGTAGGGGTTAGGATTAGGGTTAGGGTTTGTGTTGGTAGAATCGAGGTTAGGGTTAGGCGTAGGGTGAGGATTTCCTTTAGGGTTAGAGTCGAGTGCATTTAGGGTTAGGCTTAGTGTTGAGATTGACGATTTAGTGTTAGGGTTATAATGGAGCACATTAGGGTTAGAGTTATGGTTAGAATCCAGTGCATTTAGGGTTAGCATTAGGGATAGGGTTAGGTTTATGTTTAGGGTGAGGATTAGAATCGAGTGCATTTAAGGATAGTGTTAGGGTTAGAGTTAGGTATAGGGTTAGCTTTCGTCGAATCGAGGGTCAGTGTAGGGTGAGGGTTAGGGTTAGGATTAAGTTTAGGCTCAGGAGCATTTTTAGCGTTAGGGTTGGGGTTAGGGTCAGGGATTGAGTGCATTTAGGGGTAGGGGAGGAGTTGGGTTAGGATTCGGGTTAGGGTTTGTGTTGGTAGAATCGAGGTTTTGGGTTAGGCTTAGGGTCAGGAGAGCATTTTGGGTCATAATTCAGAGCATTTGGGATTAGGGTTCGTGTTGAAATTGATGATTTAGTTATAGCGTTAGAATCAGGCACATTTAGGAATAGAGTTATGATTAGAATTCAGTGCATTTAGGGTTAGGGTTAGGGTTAGGTTTAGGGTCAGGGTTAGAATCGAGATCATTTAAGGATAGTGCTAGGGTTAGAGTTAGGTTTAGGGTTAGCTTTCATAGAATCGAGGGTTAGGCTTAGGGTTAGGCTTAAGGTGAGGGTTAGGGTTAGAATCAAGCACAGTTTTAGTGTTAGCGTTAGGGTGAGGGTTAGGGTGAAAGTGCTTTTAGGGCTAGTGGATGGGACAGGGTTAGGATAGGTGTTAAGGTTAGTGTTGGTAGAATCGAGGTTTAGGGTTAGGCCTAGGGTCAGGATTGCCTTTTGGGTTAGAATCGAGTGCATATAAGGTTAGGGTTAGTGTTGAGATTGTCGATTTAGTGTTAGGGTTATAATCGAGCACATTAGGGTTAGAGTTATGTTTAGAATCCAGGGCATTTAGGGTTAGGATTAGGGTTAGGGTTAGGGTTATGTTCAGGGTGAGGGTTAGAATCGAGTGCATTTAAGGATAGTGTTAGGGTTAGAGTTAGGTATAGGGTTAGCTTTCGTAGAATCCAGGTTCAGTGTTAGGGTGAGGGTTAGGGTTAGGATTAGGGTTAGAATCAGGAGCATTTTTAGCGTTAGGGTTGGGGTTAGGGTCAGGGTATGAGTGCATTTAGGGGTAGGGGAGGAGTTGGGTTAGGATTCGGGTTATGGTTTGTGTTGGTAGAATCGAGGTTTAGGGTTAGCCTTAGGGTCAGGTTTGCCTTTGGGGTTAGGGTCGAGTGCATTTAGGGTTAGGCTTAGTGTTGAGATTGACGATTTAGTGTTAGACTTAGAATCGAGCACATAGGGTTAGAGTTATGGTTAGAATTCGTTAGGGTTAGCGTTAGTGTAAGGGGTAGGGGTAGGGTTATAGTGCATTTAGGAGTAGGGGTAGGGGTAGGGTTAGGATTAGGGTTAGGGTTTGTGTTGGTAGAATCGAAGTTTAGGGTTATGCGTAGGGTGAGGATTGCCTTTTGGGTTACAACTGAGTGCATTTAGAGTTTGGGTTAGTGTTGAGATTGACGATTTAGTGTTAGACTTAGAATCGAGCACATTAGGGTTAGAGTTATGGTTAGAATCCAGTGCATTAACGTTAGCATTAGAGATAGGGTTTGGTTTATGTTTAGGGTGAGGATTAGAATCGAGTGCATTTAAGGATAGTGTTAGGGTTAGAGTTAGGTATAGGGTTAGCTTTCGTCGAATCGAGGGTCAGTGTTAGGGTGAGGGTTAGGGTTAGGATTAGGGTTAGAATCAGGAGCATTTTTAGCGTTAGGGTTGGGGTTAGGGTGAGGGTTTGAGTGCATTTAGGGGTAGGGGAGTAGTTGGGTTAGGATTCGGGTTAGGGTTTGTGTTGGTAGAATCGAGGTTTTGGGTTAGGCTTAGGGTCAGGAGAGCATTTTGGGTCATAATTCAGAGCATTTGGGCTTAGGGTTCGTGTTGAAATTGATGATTTAATTATAGCGTTCGAATCAGGCACATTTAGGGATAGAGTTATGATTAGAATTCAGTGAATTTAGGGTTAGGGTTAGGGTTAGGTTTAGGGTCAGGGTTAGAATCGAGAGCATTTAAGGATAGTGCTAGGGTTAGGGTTAGGTTTAGCGTTCTCTTTCGTAGAGTGGAGGGTTAGGCTTAAGGTTAGGCTGAGGGTTAGGGTTAGGGTTAGAATCAGGCACATTTTTAGTGGTCTGCTTTTCACCAGGGTATGGCTTAGAGTGCATTTACGGGTAGGCGTAGGAGTAGGGTTAGCATTAGGGTTAAGGTTTGTGTTGGTAGAATCGAGGTTTAGGGTTAGGCTTAGTGTCAGGAATGGATTTTGGGTTAGAGTCGAGTGGATTTAGGGTTAAGGATAGTGTTGAAATTGACGATTTAGTGTTTGGTTAGAATCGAGCACATTTAGGGTTAGAGTTTTGGTTAGAATTCGTTAGGGTTAGCGTTAGTGTAAGGGGTAGGGGTAGGGTTAGAGTGCATTTAGGGGTAGGGGTAGGGGTAGGGGTAGGATTAGGGTTAGGGTTTGTGTTGGTAGAATCGAAGTTTAGGGTTAGGCATAGGGTGAGGATTGCCTTTTGGGTTACAACTGAGTGCATTTAGAGTTAGGGTTAGTGTGGAGATTGACGATTTAGTGTTAGACTTAGAATCGAGCACATTAGGGTTAGAGTTATGGTTAGAATCCTCTATATTTAAGCTTAGGGTTAGGGTTAAGTTTATTAGGGTCAGGATTAGAATCGAGAGCATTTCAGGATAGTGTTAGGGTTAGAGTTAGGTTAGGGTTAGGTTTCGTAGAATTGAGTGTTAGGGTTAGGGTTAGGGTTAGGGATAGAATCAAGCGCATTTTTAGCGTCAGGAGTTAGGTCAGGGTTAGGGTTAGAGTGCATATAGAGATAGGGATAGGAGTAGGGTTGGGATTAGGGTTAGGGTTTGTGTTGGTAGAATCGAGGTTTTGGGTTAGGCTTAGGGTCAGGATTGCCTTTAGGGTTAGAGTCGAGTGCATTTAAGTTTAGGCTTAGTGTTGAGACTGACGATTTAGTGTTAGGGTTATAATCGAGCACATTAGGGTTAGAGTTATGGTTAGAATCCAGTGCATTTAGGGTTAGCATTAGGGATAGGGTTGGGTTTATGTTTAGGGTGAGGGTTAGAATCGAGTGCATTTAAGGATAGTGTTAGGGTTAGAGTTAGGTATAGGGTTAGCTTTCGTAGAATCGAGGGTCAGTGTTAGGGTGAGGGTTAGGATTAGGATTAGGGTTAGAATCAGGAGCATTTTTAGCGTTAGGGTTGAGGTTAGGGTCAGGGTTTGAGTGCATTTAGGGGTAGGGGAGGAGTTGGGTTAGGATTAGGGTTAGGGTTTGTGTTGGTAGAATTGAGGTTTTGGGTTAGGCTTAGGGTCAGGAGAGCATTTTGGGTCATAATTCAGAGCATTTGGGCTTAGGGTTAGTGTTGAAATTGATGATTTAGTTATAGCGTTCGAATCAGGCACATTTAGGGATAGAGTTATGATTAGAATTCAGTGCATTTAGGGTTAGGGTTAGGGTTAGGTTTAGGGTCAGGGTTAGAATCGAGAGCATTTAAGGATAGTGCTAGGGTTAGAGTTAGGTTTAGGGTTAGCTTTCGTAGAATCGAGGGTTAGGCTTAGGGTTAGGCTTAGAGTGAGGGTTAGGGTTAGAATCAAGCACAGTTTTAGTGTTAGCGTTAGGGTGAGGGTTAGGGTTAAAGTGCTTTTAGGGCTAGTGGATGGGATAGGGTTAGAATAGGTGTTAAGGTTTGTGTTGGTAGATCGAGGTTTAGGTTTAGGCTTAGGGTCAGGATTGCATTTTGGATCAGAATCGAGTGTATTTAGGCTTTGCGTTAGTGTTCAAATTGACGATTTAGTGCGAGGGTTTGAATCGAGCACATTTAGGGTTAGAGTTATTCTTAGAATTCAGTGCATTTAGGGTTAGCGTTAGGGTTAGGGTTAGGTTGAGGGTCAGGGTTAAAATCGAGAGCATTTAAGGATAGTGCTAGGGTTAGAGTTAGGTTTAGCGTTCTCTTTCGTAGAGTGGAGGGTTAGGCTTAAGGTTAGGCTTAGGGTTAGGGTTAGGGTTAGAATCAGGCACATTTTTAGTGGTCTGCTTTTCATCAGGGTATGGCTTAGAGTGCATTTAGGGGTAGGCGTAGGAGTAGGGTTAGTATTAGGGTTAAGGTTTGTGTTGGTAGAATCGAGGATTCGGGTTAGGCTTAGGGTCAGGAATGGATTTTGGGTTAGAGTCGAGTGGATTTAGGGTTAGGGACAGTGATGAAATTGACGATTTAGTGTTTGGGTTAGAATCGAGCACATTTAGGGTTAGAGTTTTGGTTAGAATTCGTTAGGGTTAGCGTTAGTGTAAGGGGTAGGGGTAGGGTTAGAGTGCATTTAGGGGTAGGGGTAGGGGTAGGGTAGGATTAGGGTTAGGGTTTGTGTTGGTAGAATCGAGGTTTAGGGTTAGGCGTAGGGTGAGGATTTCCTTTAGGGTTAGAGTCGAGTGCATTTAGGGTTAGGCTTAGGGTTGAGATTGACGATTTAGTGTTAGGGTTATAATGGAGCACATTAGGGTTAGAGTTATGGTTAGAATCCAGTGCATTTAGGGTTAGCATTAGGGATAGGGTTAGGTTTATGTTTAGGGTGAGGGTTAGAATCGAGTGCATTTAAGGATAGTGTTAGGGTTAGAGTTAGGTATAAGGTTAGCTTTCGTCGAATCGAGGGTCAGTGTTAGGGTGAGGGTTAGGGTTAGGATTAAGTTTAGGCTCAGGAGCATTTTTAGCGTTAGGGTTGGGGTTAGGGTCAGGGATTGAGTGCATTTAGGGGTAGGGGAGGAGTTGGGTTAGGATTCGGGTTAGGGTTTGTGTTGGTAGAATCGAGGTTTTGGGTTAGGCTTAGGGTCAGGAGAGCATTTTGGGTCATAATTCAGAGCATTTGGGATTAGGGTTCGTGTTGAAATTGATGATTTAGTTATAGCGTTAGAATCAGGCACATTTACGAATAGAGTTATGATTAGAATTCAGTGCATTTAGGGTTAGGGTTAGGGTTAGGTTTAGAGTCAGGGTTAGAATCGAGAGCATTTAAGGATAGTGCTAGGGTTACAGTTAGGTTTAGGGTTAGCTTTCGTAGAATCGAGGGTTAGGCTTGGGGTTAGGCTTAGGGTGAGGTTTAGGGTTAGAATCAAGCACAGTTTTAGTGTTAGCGTTAGGGTGAGGGTTAGGGTGAAAGTGCTTTTAGGGCTAGTGGATGGGACAGGGTTAGGATAGGTGTTAAGGTTTGTGTTGGTAGAATCGAGGTTTAGGGTTAGGCTTAGGGTCAGGATTGCCTTTTGGGTTAGAATCGAGTGCATATAAGGTTAGGGTTAGTATTGAGATTGTCGATTTAGTGTTAGGGTTATAATCGAGCACATTAGGGTTAGAGTTATGTTTAGAATCCAGTGCATTTAGGGTTAGGATTAGGGTTAGGGTTAGGGTTATGTTTAGGGTGAGGGTTAGAATCGAGTGCATTTAAGAATAGTGTTAGGGTTAGAGTTAGGTATAGGGTTAGCTTTCGTAGAATCGAGGTTCAGTGTTAGGGTGAGGGTTAGGGTTAGGATTAGGGTTAGAATCAGGAGCATTTTTAGCGTTAGGGTTAGGGTTAGGGTCAGGGTATGAGTGCATTTAGGGGTAGGGGAGGAGTTGGGTTAGGATTCGGGTTATGGTTTGTGTTGGTAGAATCGAGGTTTAGGGTTAGCCTTAGGGTCAGGTTTGCCTTTGGGGTTAGAGTCGAGTGCATTTAGGGTTAGGCTTAGTGTTGAGATTGACGATTTAGTGTTAGACTTAGAATCGAGCACATTAGGGTTAGAGTTATGGTTAGAATTCGTTAGGGTTAGCGTTAGTGTAAGGGGTAGGGGTAGGGTTAGAGTGCATTTAGGGGTAGTTGTAGGGGTAGGGTTAGGATTAGGGTTAGGGTTTGTGTTGGTAGAATCGAGGTTTAGGGTTAGGCGTAGGGTGAGGATTTCCTTTAGGGTTAGAGTCGAGTGCATTTAGGGTTAGGCTTAGTGTTGAGATTGACGATTTAGTGTTAGGGTTATAATGGAGCACATTAGGGTTAGAGTTATGGTTAGAATCCAGTGCATTTAGGGTTAGCATTAGGGATAGGGTTAGGTTTATGTTTAGGGTGAGGGTTAGAATCGAGTGCATTTAAGGATAGTGTTAGGGTTAGAGTTAGGTATGAGGTTAGCTTTCGTCGAATCGAGGGTCAGTGTTAGGGTGAGGGTTAGGGTTAGGATTAAGTTTAGGCTCAGGAGCATTTTTAGCGTTAGGGTTGGGGTTAGGGTCAGGGATTGAGTGCATTTAGGGGTAGGGGAGGAGTTGGGTTAGGATTCGGGTTAGGGTTTGTGTTGGTAGAATCGAGGTTTTGGGTTAGGCTTAGGGTCAGGAGAGCATTTTGGGTCATAATTCAGAGCATTTGGGATTAGGGTTCGTGTTGAAATTGATGATTTAGTTATAGCGTTAGAATCAGGCACATTTAGGAATAGAGTTATGATTAGAATTCAGTGCATTTAGGGTTAGGGTTAGGGTTAGGTTTAGGGTCAGGGTTAGAATCGAGAGCATTTAAGGATAGTGCTAGGGTTACAGTTAGGTTTAGGGTTAGCTTTCGTAGAATCGAGGGTTAGGCTTGGGGTTAGGCTTAGGGTGAGGTTTAGGGTTAGAATAAAGCACAGTTTTAGTGTTAGCGTTAGGGTGAGGGTTAGGGTGAAAAGTGCTTTTAGGGCTAGTGGATGGGACAGGGTTAGGATAGGTGTTAAGGTTTGTGTTGGTAGAATCGAGGTTTAGGGTTAGGCTTAGGGTCAGGATTGCCTTTTGGGTTAGAATCGAGTGCATATAAGGTTAGGGTTAGTGTTGAGATTGTCGATTTAGTGTTAGGGTTATAATCGAGCACATTAGGGTTAGAGTTATGTTTAGAATCCAGTGCATTTAGGGTTAGGATTAGGGTTAGGGTTAGGGTTATGTTCAGGGTGAGGGTTAGAATCGAGTGCATTTAAGAATAGTGTTAGGGTTAGAGTTAGGTATAGGGTTAGCTTTCGTAGAATCCAGGTTCAGTGTTAGGGTGAGGGTTAATGTTAGGATTAGGGTTAGAATCAGGAGCATTTTTAGCGTTAGGGTTGGGGTTAGGGTCAGGGTATGAGTGCATTTAGGGGTAGGGGAGGAGTTGGGTTAGGATTCGGGTTATGGTTTGTGTTGGTAGAATCGAGGTTTAGGGTTAGCCTTAGGGTCAGGTTTGCCTTTGGGGTTAGAGTCGAGTGCATTTAGGGTTAGGCTTAGTGTTGAGATTGACGATTTAGTGTTAGACTTAGAATCGAGCACATTAGGGTTAGAGTTATGGTTAGAATTCGTTAGGGTTAGCGTTAGTGTAAGGGGTAGGGGTAGGGTTAGAGTGCATTTAGGAGTAGGGGTAGGGGTAGGGTTAGGATTAGGGTTAGGGTTTGTGTTGGTAGAATCGAAGTTTAGGGTTATGCGTAGGGTGAGGATTGCCTTTTGGGTTACAACTGAGTGCATTTAGAGTTAGGGTTAGTGTTGAGATTGACGATTTAGTGTTAGACTTAGAATCGAGCACATTAGGGTTAGAGTTATGGTTAGAATCCACTATATTTAAGCTTAGGGTTAAGGTTAAGGTTATTAGGGTCAGGATTAGAATCGAGAGCATTTCAGGATAGTGTTAGGATTAGAGTTAGGTTTAGGGTTAGGTTTCGTAGAATTGAGGGTTAGGGTTAGGGTTAGGGTTAGGGATAGAATCAAGCGCATTTTTAGCGTCAGGAGTTAGGGCAGGGTTAGGGTTAGAGTGCATATAGAGATAGGGATAGGAGTAGGGTTGGGATTAGGGTTAGGGTTTGGGTTGGTAGAATCGAGGTTTAGGGTTAGGCTTAGGGTCAGGATTGCTTTTTGGGTTACAGTCGAGTGCATTTAGGGTTAGGCTTAGTGTTCAGATTGACGATTTAGTGTTAGTGTTATAATCGAGCACATTAGGGTTAGAGTTATGGTTAGAATCCAGTGCATTTAGGGTTAGCATTAGAGATAGGGTTCGGTTTATGTTTAGGGTGAGGATTAGAATCGAGTGCATTTAAGGATAGTGTTAGGGTTAGAGTTAGGTATAGGGTTAGCTTTCGTCGAATCGAGGGTCAGTGTTAGGGTGAGGGTTAGGGTTAGGATTAGGGTTAGAATCAGGAGCATTTTTAGCGTTAGGGTTGGGGTTAGGGTCAGGGTTTGAGTGCATTTAGGGGTAGGGGAGGAGTTGGGTTAGGATTCGGGTTAGGGTTTGTGTTGGTAGAATCCAGGTTTTGGGTTAGGCTTAAGGTCAGGAGAGCATTTTGGGTCATAATTCAGAGCATTTGGGCTTAGGGTTCGTGTTGAAATTGATGATTTAGTTATAGCGTTCGAATCAGGCACATTTAGGGATAGAGTTATGATTAGAATTCAATGAATTTAGGGTTAGGGTTAGGGTTAGGTTTAGGGTCAGGGTTAGAATCGAGAGCATTTAAGGATAGTGCTAGGGTTAGGGTTAGGTTTAGCGTTCTCTTTCGTAGAGTGGAGCGTTAGGCTTAAGGTTAGGCTGAGGGTTAGGGTTAGGGTTAGAATCAGGCACATTTTTAGTGGTCTGCTTTTCACCAGGGTATGGCTTAGAGTGCATTTAGGGGTAGGCGTAGGAGTAGGGTTAGCATTAGGGTTAAGGTTTGTGTTGATAGAATCGAGGTTTAGGGTTAGGCTTAGTGTCAGGAATGGATTTTGGGTTAGAGTCGAGTGCATTTAGGGTTAGGGATAGTGTTGAAATTGACGATTTAGTGTTTGGTTAGAATCGAGCACATTTAGGGTTAGAGTTTTGGTTAGAATTCGTTAGGGTTAGCGTTAGTGTAAGGGGTAGGGGTAGGGTTAGAGTGCATTTAGTGGTAGGGTTAGGGGTAAGGTTAGGATTAGGGTTAGGGTTTGTGTTGGTAGAATCGAAGTTTAGGGTTAGGCATAGGGTGAGGATTGCCTTTTGGGTTACAACTGAGGGCATTTAGAGTTAGGGTTAGTGTTGAGATTGACGATTTAGTGTTAGACTTAGAATCGAGCACATTAGGGTTAGAGTTATGTTTAGAATCCAGTGCATTTAGGGTCCGGATTAGGGTTAGGGTTAGGGTTATGTTCAGGGTGAGGGTTAGAATCGAGTGCATTTAAGGATAGTGTGAGGGTTAGAGTTAGGTATAGGGTTAGCTTTCGTAGAATCGAGGTTCAGTGTTAGGGTGAGGGTTAGGGTTAGGATTAGGGTTAGAATCAGGAACATTTTTAGCGTTAGGCTTGGGGTTAGGGTCAGGGTATGAGTGCATTTAGGGGTAGGGGAGGAGTTGGGTTAGGATTCGGGTTATGGTTTGTGTTGGTAGAATCGAGGTTTTGGCTTAGGCTTAGGGTCAGGAGAGCATTTTGGGTCATAATTCAGAGCATTTGGGCTTAGGGTTCGTGTTGAAATTGATGATTTAGTTATAGCGTTCGAATCAGGCACATTTAGGGATAGAGCTATGATTAGAATTCAGTGCATTTAGGGTTAGGGTTAGGGTTAGGTTTAGGGTCAGGGTTAGAATCGAGAGCATTTAAGGATAGTGCTAGGGTTAGAGTTAGGTTTAGGGTTAGCTTTCGTAGAATCGAGGGTAGGCTTGGGGTTAGGCTTAGGGTGAGGGTTAGGGTTAGAATCAAGCACAGTTTTAGTGTTAGCGTTAGGGTGAGGGTTAGGGATAAAGTGCTTTTAGGGCTAGTGGATGGGATAGGGTTAGAATTGGTGTTAAGGTTTGTGTTGGTAGATCGAGGTTTAGGTTTAGGCTTAGGGTCAGGATTGCATTTTGGATCAGAATCGAGTGTATTTAGGCTTTGCGTTAGTGTTCAAATTGACGATTTAGTGTTAGGGTTTGAATCGAGTACATTTAGGGTTAGAGTTATGCTTAGAATTCAGTGCATTTAGGGTTAGCGTTAGGGTTAGGGTTAGGTTGAGGGTCAGGGTTAAAATCGAGAGCATTTAAGGATAGTGCTAGGGTTAGAGTTAGGTTTAGCGTTCTCTTTCGTAGAGTGGAGGGTTAGGCTTAAGGTTAGGCTTAGGGTTAGGGTTAGGGTTAGAATCAGGCACATTTTTAGTGGTCTGCTTTTCATCAGGGTATGGCTTAGAGTGCATTTAGGGGTAGGCGTAGGAGTAGGGTTAGTATTAGGGTTAAGGTTTGTGTTGGTAGAATCGAGGTTTAGGGTTAGGCTTAGGGTCAGGAATGGATTTTGGGTTAGAGTCGAGTGCATTTAGGGTTAGGGATAGTGTTGAAATTGACGATTTAGTGTTTGGTTAGAATCGAGCACATTTAGGGTTAGAGTTTTGGTTAGAATTCGTTAGGGTTAGCGTTAGTGTAAGGGGTAGGGGTAGGGTTAGAGTGCATTTAGGGGTAGGGGTAGGGGTAGGGTTAGGATTAGGGTTAGGGTTTGTGTTGGTAGAATCGAGGTTTAGGGTTAGGCGTAGGGTGAGGATTTCCTTTAGGGTTAGAGTCGAGTGCATTTAGGGTTAGGCTTAGTGTTGAGATTGACGATTTAGTGTTAGGGTTATAATGTAGCACATTAGGGTTAGAGTTATGGTTAGAATCCAGTGCATTTAGGGTTAGCATTAGGGATAGGGTCAGGTTTATGTTTACGGTGAGGGTTAGAATCGAGTGCATTTAAGGATAGTGTTAGGGTTAGAGTTAGGTATAGGGTTAGCTTTCGTAGAATCGAGGGTCAGTGTTAGCGTGAGGGTTAGGGTTAGGATTAAGGTTAGAATCAGGAGCATTTTTAGCGTTAGGGTTGGGGTTAGGGTCAGGGTTTGAGTGCATTTAGGGGTAGGGGAGGAGTTTGGTTAGGATTAGGGTTAGGGTTTGTGTTGGTAGAATCGAGGTTTTGGGTTAGGCTTAGGGTCAGGAGAGCATTTTGGGTCATAATTCAGAGCATTTGGGCTTAGGGTTAGTGTTGAAATTGATGATTTAGTTATAGCGTTCGAATCAGGCACATTTAGGAATAGAGTTATGATTAGAATTCAGTGCATTTAGGATTAGGGTTAGGATTAGGTTTAGTGTCAGGGTTAGAATCGAGAGCATTTAAGGATAGTGCTAGGGTTAGAGTTAGGTTTAGGGTTAGCTTTCGTAGAATCGAGGGTTAGGCTTGGGGTTAGGCTTAGGGTGAGGGTTAGGGTTAGAATCAAGCACAGTTTTAGTGTTAGCGTTAGGGTGAGGGTTAGGGTTAAAGTGCTTTCAGGGCTAGTGGATGGGATAGGGTTAGAATAGGTGTTAAAGTTTGTGTTGGTAGATCGAGGTTTAGGTTTAGGCTTAGGGTCAGGATTGCATTTTGGATCAGAATCGAGTGTATTTAGGCTTTGCGTTACTATTCAAATTGACGATTTAGTGCGAGGGTTTGAATCGAGCACATTTAGGGTTAGAGTTATGCTTAGAATTCACTGCATTTAGGGTTAGCGTTAGGGTTAGGGTTAGGTTGAGGGTCAGGGTTAAAATCGAGAGCATTTAAGGATAGTGGTAGGGTTAGAGTTAGGTTTAGCGTTCTCTTTCGTAGAGTGGAGGGTTAAGCTTAAGATTAGGCTTAGGGTTAGAATCAGGCACATTTTTAGTGGTCTGCTTTTCATCAGGGTATGGCTTAGAGTGCATTTAGGGGTAGGCGTATGAGTAAGGTTAGTATTAGGGTTAAGGTTTGTGTTGGTAGAATCGAGGTTTAGGGTTAGGCTTAGGGTCAGGAATGGATTTTGGGTTAAAGTCGAGTGCATTTTGGGTTAAGGATAGTGTTGAAATTGACAATTTAGTGTTTGGTTAGAATCGAGCGCATTTAGGGTTAGAGTTTTGGTTAGAATTCGTTAGGGTTAGCGTTAGTGTAAGGGGTACGGGTAGGGTTAGAGTGCATTTAGGGGTAGGGGTAGGGGTAGGGTTAGGATTAGGGTTAGGGTTTGTGTTGGTAGAATCGAAGTTTAGGGTTAGGCATAGGGTGAGGATTGCTTTTTGGGTTACAACTGAGTGCATTTAGAGTTAGGGTTAGTGTTGAGATTGACGATTTAGTGTTAGACTTAGAATCGAGCACATTAGGGTTAGAGTTATGGTTAGAATCCACTATATGTAAGCCTGTGGTTGGGGTTAAGTTTATTAGGGGCAGGATTAGAATCGAGAGCATTTCAGGATAGTGTTAGGGTTAGAGTTAGGTTTAGGGTTAGGTTTCGTAGAATTGAGGGTTAGGGTTAGGGTTAGGGTTAGGGATAGAATCAAGCGCATTTTTAGCGTCAGGAGTTAGGTCAGGGTTAGGGTTAGAGTGCATATAGAGATAGGGATAGGAGTAGGTTTGGGATTAGGGTTAGGGTTTGTGTTGGTAGAATCGAGGTTTAGGGTTAGGCTTAGGGTCAGGATTGCCTTTAGGGTTAGAGTCGAGTGCATTTAAGTTTAGGCTTAGTGTTGAGACTGACGATTTAGTGTTAGGGTTATAATCGAGCACATTAGGGTTAGAGTTATGGTTAGAATCCAGTGCATTTAGGGTTATTATTAGGGTTAGGGTTAGGGTTATGTTCAGGGTGAGGGTTAGAATCGAGTGCATTTAAGGATAGTGTTAGGGTTAGAGTTAGGTATAGGGTTAGCTTTCGTAGAATCGAGGTTCAGTGTTAGGGTGAGGGTTAGGGTTAGGATTAGGGTTAGAATCAGGAGCATTTTTAGCGTTAGGGTTGGGGTTAGGGTCAGGGTTTGAGTGCTTTTAGGGGTAGGGGAGGAGTTGGGTTAGGATTCGGGTTAGGGTTTGTGTTGGTAGAATCGAGGTTTTGGGTTAGGCTTAGGGTCAGGAGAGCATTTTGGGTCATAATTCAGAGCATTTGGGCTTAGGGTTAGTGTTGAAATTGATGATTTAGTTATAGCGTTCGAATCAGGCACATTTAGGGATAGAGTTATGATTAGAATTCAGTGCATTTGGGGTTAGGGTTAGGTTTAGGGTCAGGATTAGAATCGAGAGCATTTAAGGATAGTGCTAGGGTTAGACTTACTTTTAGGGTTACCTTTCGTAGAATCGAGGGTTAGGCTTAGGGTTAGGCTTAGGGTGAGGGTTAGGGTTAGAATCAAGCACAGTTTTAGTGTTAACGTTAGGGTGAGGGTTATTGTTAAAGTGCTTTTAGGGCTAGTGGATGGGATAGGGTTACGATAGGTGTTAAGGTTTGTGTTGGTAGAATCGAGGTTTAAGGTTAGGCTTAGGGTCAGGATTGCCTTTTGGGTTAGAATCGAGTGCATATAAGGTTAGGGTTAGTGTTGAGATTGACGATTTAGTGTTAGGGTTATAATCGAGCACATTAGGGTTAGAGTTATGGTTAGAATCCAGTGCATTTAGGGTTAGGATTAGGGTTAGGGTTAGGGTTATGTTCAGGGTGAGGGTTAGAATCGAGTGCTTTTAAGGATAGTGTTAGGGTTAGAGTTAGGTATAGGGTTAGCTTTCGTAGAATCGAGGGTCAGTGTTAGGGTGAGGGTTAGGGTTAGGATTAGGGTTAGAGTCAGGAGCATATTTAGCGTTAGGGTTGGTGCTGGCATCAGGGTTTGAGTGCATTTAGGGGTAGGGGAGGAGTTGGGTTAGGATTCGGGTTAGGGTTTGTGTTGGTAGAAACGAGGTTTTGGGTTAGGCTTAGGGTCAGGAGAGCATTTTGGGTCATAATTCAGAGCATTTGGGCTTAGGGTACCTGTTGAAATTGATGATTTAGTTATAGCGTTAGAATCAGGCACATTTAGGGATAGAGTTATGATTAGATTTCAGTGCATTTAGGGTTAGGGTTAGGGTTAGGGTTAGGTTAGGGTCAGGGTTAAAATCGAGAGCATTTAAGGATAGTGCTAGGATTAGACTTAGGTTTAGCGTTCGCTTTCGTTGCATCGAGGGTTAGGCTTAAGGTTAGGCTTAGGCTTACGGTTAGGGTTAGAATCAGGCGCATTTTTAGTGTTCTGCTTTTCGTTAGGGTACGGCTTAGAGTGCATTTAGGGGTAGGGGTAGGAGTAGGGTTAGGATTAGGGTTAAGGTTTGTGTTGGTAGAATCGAGGTTTAGGGTTAGGCTTAGGGTCAGGAATGGCTTTTGGGTTAGAGTCGAGTGCATTTAGGGTTAGGGATAGTGTTGAGATTGACGATTTAGTGTTTGGGTTAGAATCGAGCACATTTAGGGTTAGAATTTTGGTTAGAATTCGTTAGGGTTATGGTTAGTGTAAGGGGTCGGGGTAGGGTTGGAGTGCATTTAGGGGTAGGGGTAGGGGTAGGGTTAGGATTAACGTTATGGTTTGTGTTGGTAGAATCGAAGTTTAGGGTTAGGCGTAGGGTGAGGATGCCTTTTGGGTTACAACTGAGTGCATTTACAGTTAGGATTAGTGTTGAGATTGACGATTTAGTGTTAGACTTAGAATTGAGCACATTAGGGTTAGAGTTATGGTTAGAATCCACTATATTTAAGCTTTGGGTTAGGGTTAGGGTTATTAGGGTCAGGATTAGAATCGAGAGCATTTCAGGATAGTGTTAGGGTTAGAGTTAGGTTTAGGGTTAGGTGTCGTAAAATTGAGGGTTAGGATTAAGGTTAGGGTTAGGGTTATAGATAGAATCAAGCGCATTTTTAGTGTTAGGGGTTGGGTCAGGGTTAGGGTTAGAGTGCATATAGAGGTAGGGATAGGAGTAGGGTTGGGATTCGGGTTAGGGTTTGTGTTGGTAGAATCGGAGTTTAGGGTTAGCCTTAGGGTCAGGTTTGCCTTTTGGGTTAGAGTCGAGTGCATTTTGACTTAGGCTTAGTGTTGAGATTGACGATTTAGTGTTAGTGTTATAATCGAGCACATTAGGGTTAGAGTTATGGTTAGAATCCAGTGCATTTAGGGATAGGATTACGGATAGGGTTACGTTTATGTTTAGGGTGAGGGTTAGAATCGAGTGCATTTAAGGATAGTGTTAGGGTTAGAGTTAGGTATAGGGTTAGCTTTCGTCGAATCGAAGGTCAGTGTTAGGGTGAAGGTTAGGGTTAGGATTAGGGTTAGAATCAGGAGCATTTTTAGCGTTAGGGTTGGGGTTAGGGTCAGGGTTTGAGTGCATTTAGGGGTAGGGGAGGAGTTGGGTTAGGATTTGGGTTAGGGTTTGTGTTGGTAGAATCGAGGTTTTGGGTTAGGCTTAGGGTCAGGAGAGCATTTTGGGTCATAATTCAGAGCATTTGGGCTTAGGGTTCGTGTTGAAATTGATGATTTAGTTATAGCGTTAGAATCAGGCACATTTAGGGATAGAGTTATGATTAGAATTCAGTGCATTTAGGGTTAGTGTTAGGGTTAGGGTTAGGTTTAGGGTCAGGGTTAGAATCGAGAGCATTTAAGGATAGTGGTAGAGTTAGACTTAGGTTTAGGGTTAGCTTTCGTAGAATCGAGGGTTAGGCTTAGGGTTAGGCTTACGGTGAGGGTTAGGGTTAGAATGAAGCACAGTTTTAGTGTTAGCGTTAGGGTGAGGGTTAGGGTTAAAGTGCTTTTAGGGCTAGTGGATGGGATAGGGTTAGGATAGGTGTTAAGGTTTGTGTTGGTAGAATCGAGGTTTAGTGTTAGGCTTAGGGTCAGGATTGCCTTTTGGGTTAGAATCGAGTGCATATAAGGTTTGGGTTAGTGTTGAGATTGACGATTTAGTGTTAGGGTTATAATCGAGCACATTAGGGTTAGAGTTATGGTTAGAATCCAGTGCATTTAGGGTTAGGATTAGGGTTAGGGTTTTGTTCAGGGTGAGGGTTAGAATCGAGTGCATTGAAGGATAGTGTTAGGGTTAGAGTTAGGTATAGGGTTAGCTTTCGTAGAATCGAGGGTCAGTGTGAGGGTGAGGGTTAGGGTTAGGATTAGGGTTAGAATCAGGAGCATATTTAGCGTTAGGTTTGGTGTTGGGGTCAGGGTTTGAGTGCATTTAGGGGTAGGGGAGGAGTTGGGTTAGGATTCGGGTTAGGGTTTGTGTTGGTAGATTCGAGGTTTTGGGTTAGGCTTAGGGTCAGGAGAGCATTTTGGGTCATATTTCAGGGCATTTGGGCTTAGGGTTCGTGTTGAAATTGATGATTTAGTTATAGCGTTAGAATCAGGCACATTTAGGGATAGAGTTATGATTAGAATTCAGTGCATTTAGGGTTAGGGTTAGGGTTAGGTTTAGGGTCAGGGTTAGAATCGAGAGCATTTAAGGATAGTGCTAGAGTTAGACTTAGGTTTAGGGTTAGCTTTCGTAGAATCGAGGGTTAGGCTTGGGGTTAGGCTTAGGCTGAGAGTTAGGGTTGGAATCAAGCACAGTTTTAGTGTTAGCGTTAGGGTGAGGGTTAGGGTTAAAGTGCTTTTAGGGCTAGTGGATGGGATAGGGTTAGGATACGTGTTAAGGTTTGTGTTGGTAGAATCGAGGTTTAGTGTTAGGCTTAGGGTCAGGATTGCCTTTTGGGTTAGAATCGAGTGCATATAAGGTTTGGGTTAGTGTTGAGATTGACGATTTAGTGTTAGGGTTATAATCGAGCACATTAGGGTTAGAGTTATCGTTAGAATCCAGTGCATTTAGGGTTAGGATTAGGGTTAGGGTTAGGGTTTTGTTCAGGGTGAGGGTTAGAATCGTGTGCATTGAAGGATAGTGTTAGGGTTAGAGTTAGGTATAGGGTTAGCTTTCGTAGAATCGAGGGTCAGTGTGAGGGTGAGGGTTAGGGTTAGGATTAGGGTTAGAATCAGGAGCATATTTAGCGTTAGGGTTGGTGTTGGGGTCAGGGTTTAAGTGCATTTAGGGGTAGGGGAGGAGTTGGGTTAGAATTCGTGTTAGGGTTTGTGTTGGGAGAATCGAGGTTTAGGGTTAGGCTTAGGGTCAGGAGAGCATTTTGGGTCATAATTCAGAGCATTTGTTCTTAGGGTTAGTATTGAAATTGATGATTTAGTTATAGCGTTAGAATCAGGCACATTTAGGGATAGAGTTATGATTAGAATTCAGTGCATTTAGGGTTAGGGTTAGGGTTAGGTTTAGGGTCAGGGTTAGAATCGAGAGCATTTAAGGATAGTGCTAGGGTTAGAGTTAGGTTTAGGGTTAGCTTTCGTAGAATCGAGGGTTAGGCTTGGGGTTAGGCTTAGGGTTAGGGTTGGGTTAGAATCAGGCACATTGTTAGTGGTCTGATTTTCATCAGGGTATGGCTTAGAGTGCATTTAGGGGTAGGCGTAGGAGTAGGGTTAGGATTAGGGTTAAGGTTTGTGTTGGTAGAATCGAGGTTTAGAGTTAGGCTTAGGGTCAGGAATGGATTTTGGGTTAGAGTCGAGTGGATTTAGGGTTAGGGATAGTGTTGAAATTGACAATTTAGTGTTTGGTTAGAATCGAGCACATTTAGGGTTAGAGTTTTGGTTAGAATTCGTTAGGGTTAGCGTTAGTGTAAGGGGTAGGGGTAGGGTTAGAGTGCATTTAGGGGTAGGGGTAGGGGTAGGGGTAGGATTAGGGTTAGGGTTTGTGTTGGTAGAATCGAAGTTTAGGGTTAGGCGTAGGGTGAGGATTGCCTTTTGGGTTACAACTGAGTGCATTTAGAGTTTGGGTTAGTGTTCAGATTGACGATTTAGTGTTAGACTTAGAATCGAGCACATTAGGGTTAGAGTTATGGTTAGAATCCACTATATTTAAGCTTAGGGTTTGGGTTAAGGTTATTAGGGTCAGGATTAGAATCGAGAGCATTTCAGGATAGTGTTAGGATTAGAGTTAGGTTTAGGGTTAGGTTTCGTAGAATTGAGGGTTAGGGTTAGGGTTAGGGTTAGGGATAGAATCAAGCGCATTTTTAGCGTCAGGAGTTAGGTCAGGGTTAGGGTTAGAGTGCATATAGAGATAGGGATAGGAGTAGGGTTGGGATTAGGGTTAGGGTTTGTGTTGGTAGAATCGAGGTTTAGGGTTAGGCTTAGGGTCAGGATTGCCTTTTGGGTTACAGTCGAGTGCATTTAGGGTTAGGCTTAGTGTTGAGATTGACGATTTAGTGTTAGACTTAGAATCCAGCACATTAGGGTTAGAGTTATGGTTAGAATCCACTATATTTAAGCTTAGGGTTAGGGTGAGGGTTATTAGGGTCAGGATTAGAATCGAGAGCATTTCAGGATAGTGTTAGGGTTAGAGTTAGGTTTAGGGTTAGGTTTCGTAGAAGTGAGGGTTAGGGTTAGGGTTAGGGTTAGGGATAGAATCAAGCGCATTTTTAGTGTTAGGGTTTGGGTCAGGGTTAGGGTTAGAGTGCATATAGAGGTAGGGATAGGAGTAGGGTTGGGATTCGGGTTAGGGTTTGTGTTGGTAGAATCGAGGTTTAGGGTTAGGCTTAGGGTCAGGGTTGCCTTTAGGGTTAGAGTCGAGTGCATTTAGGGTTAGGCTTAGTGTTGAGATTGACGATTTAGTGTTAGGGTTATAATCGAGCACATTAGGGTTAGAGTTATGGTTAGAATCCACTATATTTAAGCTTAGGGTTAGGGTTAGGGTTATTAGGGTCAGGATTAGAATCGAGAGCATTTAAGGATACTGTTAGGGTTAGAGGTAGGTTTAGGGTTAGGTGTCGTAAAATTGAGGGTTAGATTAGGGTTAGGGTTAGGGTTATAGATAGAATCAAGCGCATTTTTAGTGTTAGGGGTTGGGCCAGGGTTAGGGTTAGAGTGCATATAGAGGTAGGGATAGGAGTAGGGTTGGCATTAGAGTTAGGGTTTGTGTTGGTAGAATCGGGGTTTAGGGTTAGCCTTAGGGTCAGGTTTTGCCTTTGGGGTTAGAGTCGAGTGCATTTAGGGTTAGGCTTAGTGTTGAGATTGACGATTTAGTGTTAGACTTAGAATCGAGCACATTAGGGTTAGAGTTATGGTTAGAATTCGTTAGGGGTTAGCGTTAGTGTAAGGGGTAGGGGTAGGGTTAGAGTGCATTTAGGGGTAGGGGTAGGGGTAGGGTTAGGATTAGGGTTAGGGTTTGTGTTGGTAGAATCGAAGTTTAGGGTTATGCGTAGGGTGAGCATTGCCTTTTGGGTTACAACTGAGTGCATTTCGAGTTAGGGTTAGTGTTGAGATTGACGATTTAGTGTTAGACTTAGAATCGAGCACATTAGGGTTAGAGTTATGGTTAGAATCCACTATATTTAAGCTTAGGGTGAAGGTTAAGGTTATTAGGGTCAGGATTAGAATCGAGTGCATTTCAGGATAGTGTTAGAATTAGAGTTAGGTTTAGGGTTAAGTTTCGTAGAATTGAGGGTTAGGGTTAGGGTTAGGGTTAGGGATAGAATCAAGCGCATTTTTAGCGTCAGGAGTTAGGGCAGGGTTAGGGTTAGAGTGCATATAGAGATAGGGATAGGAGTAGGGTTGGGATTAGGGTTAGGGTTTGTGTTGGTAGAATCGAGGTTTAGGGTTAGGCTTAGGGTCAGGATTGCCTTTTGGGTTAGAGTCGAGTGCATTTAGGGTTAGGCTTTATGTTGAGATTGACGATTTAGTGTTAGTGTTATAATCGAGCACATTAGGGTTAGGGTTATGGTTAGAATCCAGTGCATTTAGGGTTAGCATTCGGGATAGGGTTTGGTTTATGTTTAGGGTGAGGGTTAGAATCGAGTGCATTTAAGGATAGTGTTAGGGTTAGAGTTAGGTATAGGGTTAGCTTTCGTCGAATCGAGGGTCAGTGTTAGGGTGAGGCTTAGGGTTAGGATTAGGGTTAGAATCAGGAGTATTTTTAGCGTTAGGGTTTGGGTTAGGGTCAGGGTTTGAGTGCATTTAGGGGTAGGGGAGTAGTTGGGTTAGGATTCGGGTTAGGGTTTGTGTTGGTAGAATCGAGGTTTTGGGTTAGGCTTAGGGTCAGGAGAGCATTTTGGGTCATAATTCAGAGCATTTGGGCTTAGGGTTCGTGTTGAAATTGATGATTTAGTTACAGAGTTCGAATCAGGCACATTTAGGGATAGAGTTATGATTAGAATTCAGTGAATTTAGGGTTAGGGTTAGGTTTAGGGTCAGGGTTAGAATCGAGAGCATTTAAGGATAGTGCTAGGGTTAGGGTTAGGTTTAGCGTTCTCTTCGTAGAGTGGAGCGCTAGGCTTAAGGTTAGGCTGAGGGTTAGGTTTAGGGTTAGAATCAGGCACATTTTTAGTGGTCTGCTTTTCACCAGGGTATGGCTTAGAGTGCATTTAGGGGTAGGCGTAGGAGTAGGGTTAACATTAGGCTTAAGGTTTGTGTTGGTAGAATCAAGGTTTAGGGTTAGGCTTAGTGTCAGGAATGGATTTTGGGTTAGAGTCGAGTGCATTTAGGGTTAGGGATAGTGTTGAAATTGACGATTTAGTGTTTGGTTAGAATCGAGCACATTTAGGGTTAGAGTTTTGGTTAGAATTCGTTAGGGTTAGCGTTAGTGTAAGGGGTAGGGGTAGGGTTAGAGTGCATTTAGGGGTAGGGGTAGGGGTAGGGGTAGGATTAGGGTTAGGTTTGTGTTGGTAGAATCGAAGTTTAGGGTTAGGCATAGGGTGAGGATTGCCTTTTGGGTTACAACTGAGTGCATTTAGAGTTAGGGTTAGTGTTGAGATTGACGATTTAGTGTTAGACTTAGAATCGAGCACATTAGGGTTAGAGTTATGGTTAGAATCCACTATATTTAAGCTTAGGGTTAGGGTTAAGTTTATTAGGGTCAGGATTAGAATCGAGAGCATTTCAGGATAGTGTTAGGGTTAGAGTTAGGTTTAGGGTTAAGTTTCGTAGAATTGAGTGTTAGGGTTAGGGTTAGGGTTAGGGATAGAATCAAGCGCATTTTTAGCGTCAGGAGTTAGGTCAGGGTTAGGGTTAGAGTGCATATAGAGATAGGGATAGGAGTAGGGTTGGGATTAGGGTTAGGGTTTGTGTTGGTAGAATCGAGGTTTTGGGTTAGGCTTAGGGTCAGGATTGCCTTTAGGGTTAGAGTCGAGTGCATTTAAGGTTAGGCTTAGTGTTGAGATTGACGATTTAGTGTTAGGGTTATAATCGAGCACATTAGGGTTAGAGTTATGGTTAGAATCCAGTGGATTTAGGGTTAGCATTAGGGATAGGGTTAGGTTTATGTTTAGGGTGAGGGTTAGAATCGAGTGCATTTAAGGATAGTGTTAGGGTTAGAGTTAGGTATAGGGTTAGCTTTCGTAGAATCGAGGGTCAGTGTTAGGGTGAGGGTTAGGATTAGGATTAGGGTTAGAATCAGGAGCATTTTTAGCGTTAGGGTTGGGGTTAGGGTCAGGGTTTGAGTGCATTTAGGGGTAGGGGAGGAGTTGGGTTAGGATTAGGGTTAGGGTTTGTGTTGGTAGAATCGAGGTTTTGGGTTAGGCTTAGGGTCAGGAGAGCATTTTGGGTCATAATTCAGAGCATTTGGGCTTAGGGTTAGTGTTGAAATTGATGATTTAGTTATAGCGTTCGAATCAGGCACATTTAGGGATAGAGTTATGATTAGAATTCAGTGCATTTAGGGTTAGGGTTAGGGTTAGGTTTAGGGTCAGGGTTAGAATCGAGAGCATTTAAGTATAGTGCTAGGGTTAGAGTTAGGTTTAGGGTTAGCTTTCGTAGAATCGAGGGTTAGGCTTGGGGTTAGGCTTAGAGTGAGGGTTAGGGTTAGAATCAAGCACAATTTTAGTGTTAGCGTTAGGGTGAGGGTTAGGGTTAAAGTGCTTTTAGGGCTAGTGGATGGGATAGGGTTAGAATAGGTGTTAAGGTTTGTGTTGGTAGATCGAGGTTTAGGTTTAGGCTTAGGGTCAGGATTGCATTTTGGATCAGAATCGAGTGTATTTAGGCTTTGCGTTAGTGTTCAAATTGACGATTTAGTGCGAGGGTTTGAATCGAGCACATTTAGGGGTTAGAGTTATGGTTAGAATTCAGTGCATTTAGGGTTAGCGTTAGGGTTAGGGTTAGGTTGAGGGTCAGGGTTAAAATCGAGAGCATTTAAGGATAGTGCTAGGGTTAGAGTTAGGTTTAGCGTTCTCTTTCGTAGAGTGGAGCGTTAGGCTTAAGGTTAGACTTAGGGTTAGGGTTAGGGTTAGGATCAGGCACATTTTTAGTGGTCTGCTTTTCATCAGGGTATGGCTTAGAGTGCATTTAGGGGTAGGCGTAGGAGTAGGGTTAGTATTAGGGTTAAGGTTCGTGTTGGTAGAATCGAGGATTAGGGTTAGGCTTAGGGTCAGGAATGGATTTTGGGTTAGAGTCGAGTGCATTTAGGTTAGGGATAGTGTTGAGATTAACGATTTAGTGTTAGACTTAGAATCGAGCACATTAGGGTTAGAGTTATGGTTAGAATCCACTATATTTAAGCTTAGGGTTAGGTTAAGGTTATTAAGGTCAGGATTAGAATCGAGAGCATTTCAGGATAGTGTTAGGATTAGAGTTAGGTTTAGGGTTAGGTTTCGTAGAATTGAGGGTTAGGGTTAGGGTTAGGGTTAGGGATAGAATCAAGCGCATTTTTAGCGTCAGGAGTTAGGGCAGGGTTAGGGTTAGAGTGCATATAGAGATAGGGATAGGAGTAGGGTTGGGATTAGGGTTAGGGTTTGTGTTGGTAGAATCGAGGTTTAGGGTTAGGCTTAGGGTCAGGATTGCCTTTAGGGTTAGAGTCGAGTGCATTTAGGGTTAGGCTTAGTGTTGAGATTGACGATTTAGTGTTAGGGTTATAATCGAGCACATTAGGGTTAGAGTTATGGTTAGAATCCAGTGCATTTAGGGTTAGCATTAGGATAGGGTTAGGTTTATGTTTAGGGTGAGGGTTAGAATCGAGTGCATTTAAGGATAGTGTTAGGGTTAGAGTTAGGTATAGGGTTAGCTTTCGTCGAATCGAGGGTCAGTGTTAGGGTGAGGTTAGGGTTAGGATTAAGTTTAGGCTCAGGAGCATTTTTTGCGTTAGGGTTGGGGTTAGGGTCAGGTTTTGAGAGCATTTGGGGGTAGGGGAGGAGTTGAGTTAGGATTCGGGTTAGGGTTTGTGTTGGTAGAATCGAGGTTTTGGGTTAGGCTTAGGGTCAGGAGAGCATTTTGGGTCATAATTCAGAGCATTTGGGCTTAGGGTTAGTGTTGAAATTGATGATTTAGTTATAGCGTTCGAATCAGGCACAATTAGGGATAGAGTTATGATTAGAATTCAGTGCATTTAGGGTGAGGGTTAGGGTTAGGTTTAGGGTCAGGGTTAGAATCGAGAGCATTTAAGGATAGTGCTAGTGTTAGAGTTAGGTTTAGGGTTAGCTTTCGTAGAATCGAGGGTTAGGCTTGGGGTTAGGCTTAGGGTGAGGTTTAGGGTTAGAATCAAGCACAGTTTTAGTGTTAGCGTTAGGGTGAGTGTTAGGGTGAAAGTGCTTTTAGGGCTCGTGGATGGGACAGGGTTAGGATAGGTGTTAAGGGTTGTGTTGGTAGAATCGAGGTTTAGGGTTAGGCTTAGGGTCAGGATTGCCTTTTGGGTTAGAATCGAGTGCATATAAGGTTAGGGTTAGTGTTGAGATTGACGATTTAGTGTTAGACTTAGAATCGAGCACATTAGGGTTAGAGTTATGTTTAGAATCCAGTGCATTTAGGGTTAGGATTAGGGTTAGGGTTAGGGTTATGTTCAGGGTGAGGGTTAGAATCGAGTGCATTTAAGGGTAGTGTTAGGGTTAGAGTTAGGTATAGGGTTAGCTTTCGTAGAATCGAGGTTCAGTGTTAGGGTGAGGGTTAGGGTTAGGATTAGGGTTAGAATCAGGAGCATTTTTAGCGTTAGGGTTGGGGTTAGGGTCAGGGATTGAGTGCATTTAGGGGTAGGGGAGGAGTTGGGTTAGGATTCGGGTTATGGTTTGTGTTGGTAGAATCGAGGTTTTGGGTTAGGCTTAGGGTCAGGAGAGCATTTTGGGTCATATTTCAGAGCATTTGGGCTTAGGGTTCGTGTTGAAATTGATGATTTAGTTATAGCGTTCGAATCAGGCACATTTATGGATAGAGCTATGATTAGAATTCAGTGCATTTAGGGTTAGGGTTAGGGTTAGGTTTAGTTTCAGGGTTGGAATCGAGAGCATTTAAGGATAGTGCTAGGGTTAGAGTTAGGTTTAGGGTTACCTTTCGCAGAATCGAGGGTTAGGCTTAGGGTTAGGCTTAAGGTGAGGGTTAGGGTTAGAATCAAGCACAGTTTTAGTGTTAGCGTTAGGGTGAGGGTTAGGGTTAAAGTGCTTTTAGGGCTAGTGGATGGGATAGGGTTAGAATAAGTGTTAAGGTTTGTGTTGGTAGATCGAGGTTTAGGCTTAGGCTTAGGGTCAGGATTGCATTTTGGATCAGAATCGAGTGTATTTAGGCTTTGCGTTAGTGTTCAAATTGACGATTTAGTGCGAGGGTTTGAATCGAGCACATTTAGGGTTAGAGTTATGCTTAGAATTCAGTGCATTTAGGGTTAGCGTTAGGGTTAGGGTTAGGTTTAGGGTCAGGGTTAAAATCGAGAGCATTTAAGGATAGTGCTAGGGTTAGAGTTAGGTTTAGCGTTCTCTTTCGTAGAGTGGAGGGTTAGGCTTAAGGTTAGGCTTAGGGTTAGGGTTAGGGTTAGAATCAGGCACATTTTTAGTGGTCTGCTTTTCATCAGGGTATGGCTTAGAGTGCATTTAGGGGTAGGCGTAGGAGTAGGGTTAGTATTAGGGGTTAAGATTTGTGTTGGTAGAATCGAGGATTAGGCTTAGGCTTAGGGTCAGGAATGGATTTTGGGTTAGAGTCGAGTGGATTTAGGGTTAGGGATAGTGTTGAAATTGACGATTTAGTGTTTGGTTAGAATCGAGCACATTTAGGGTTAGAGTTTTGGTTAGAATTCGTTAGGGTTAGCGTTAGTGTAAGGGGTAGGGGTAGGGTTAGAGTGCATTTAGGGGTAGGGGAAGAGGTAGGTTTAGGATTAGGGTTAGGGTTTGTGTTGGTAGAATCGAGGTTTAGGGTTAGGCGTAGGGTGAGGATTTCCTTTAGGGTTAGAGTCGAGTGCATTTAGGGTTAGGCTTAGTGTTGAGATTGACGATTTAGTGTTAGGGATATAATGGAGCACATTAGGGTTAGAGTTATGGTTAGAATCCAGTGCATTTAGGGTTAGCATTAGAGATAGGGTTCGGTTTATGTTTAGGGTGAGGATTAGAATCGAGTGCATTTAAGGATAGTGTTAGGGTTAGAGTTAGGTATAGGGTTAGCTTTCGTCGAATCGAGGGTCCGTGTTAGGGTGAGGGTTAGGGTTAGGATTAGGGTTAGAATCAGGAGCATTTTTAGCGTTAGGGTTGGGGTTAGGGTCAGGGTTTGAGTGCATTTAGGGGTAGGGGAGGAGTTGGGTTAGGATTCGGGTTAGGGTTTGTGTTGGTAGAATCCAGGTTTTGGGTTAGGCTTAGGGTCAGGAGAGCATTTTGGGTCATAATTCAGAGCATTTGGGCTTAGGGTTCGTGTTGAAATTGATGATTTAGTTATAGCGTTCGAATCAGGCACATTTAGGGATAGAGTTATGATTAGAATTCAATGAATTTAGGGTTAGGGTTAGGGTTAGGTTTAGGGTCAGGGTTAGAATCGAGAGCATTTAAGGATAGTGCTAGGGTTAGGGTTAGGTTTAGCGTTCTCTTTCGTAGAGTGGAGCCTTAGGCTTAAGGTTAGGCTGAGGGTTAGGGTTAGGGTTAGAATCAGGCACATTTTTAGTGGTCTGCTTTTCACCAGGGTATGGCTTAGAGTGCATTTAGGGGTAGGCGTAGGAGTAGGGTTAGCATTAGGGTTAAGGTTTGTGTTGATACAATCGAGGTTTAGGGTTAGGCTTAGTGTCAGGAATGGATTTTGGGTTAGAGTCGAGTGCATTTAGGGTTAGGGATAGTGTTGAAATTGACGATTTAGTGTTTGGTTAGAATCGAGCACATTTAGGGTTAGAGTTTTGGTTAGAATTCGTTAGGGTTAGCGTTAGTGTAAGGGGTAGGGGTAGGGTTAGAGTGCATTTAGTGGTAGGGTTAGGGCTAAGGTTAGGATTAGGGTTAGGGTTTGTGTTGGTAGAATCGAAGTTTAGCGTTAGGCATAGGGTGAGGATTGCCTTTTGGGTTACAACTGAGGGCATTTAGAGTTAGGGTTAGTGTTGAGATTGACGATTTAGTGTTAGACTTAGAATCGAGCACATTAGGGTTAGAGTTATGTTTAGAATCCAGTGCATTTAGGGTTAGGATTAGGGTTAGGGTTAGGGTTATGTTCAGGGTGAGGGTTAGAATCGAGTGCATTTAAGGATAGTGTTAGGGTTAGAGTTAGGTATAGGGTTAGCTTTCGTAGAATCGAGGTTCAGTGTTAGGGTGAGGGTTAGGGTTAGGATTAGGGTTAGAATCAGGAGGATTTTTAGCGTTAGGCTTGGGGTTAGGGTCAGGGTATGAGTGCATTTAGGGGTAGGGGAGGAGTTGGGTTAGGATTCGGGTTATGGTTTGTGTTGGTAGAATCGAGGTTTTGGCTTAGGCTTAGGGTCAGGAGAGCATTTTGGGTCATAATCCAGAGCATTTGGGCTTAGGGTTCGTGTTGAAATTGATGATTTAGTTATAGCGTTAGAATCAGGCACATTTAGGGATAGAGTTATGATTAGAATTCAGTGCATTTAGGGTTAGGGTTAGGGTTAGGTTTAGGGTCAGGGTTAGAATCGAGAGCATTTAAGGATAGTGCTAGTGTTAGAGTTAGGTTTAGGGTTAGCTTTCGTAGAATCGAGGGTTAGGCTTGGGGTTAGGCTTAGGGTGAGGGTTAGGGTTAGAATCAAGCACAGTTTTAGTGTTAGCGTTAGGGTTAGGGTTAGGGATAAAGTGCTTTTAGGGCTAGTGGATGGGATAGGGTTAGAATTGGTGTTAAGGTTTGTGGTGGTAGATCGAGGTTTAGGTTTAGGCTTAGGGTCAGGATTGCATTTTGGATCAGAATCGAGTGTATTTAGGCTTTGCGTTAGTGTTCAAATTGACGATTTAGTGTTAGGGTTTGAATCGAGTACATTTAGGGTTAGAGTTATGCTTAGAATTCAGTGCATTTAGGGTTAGCGTTAGGGTTAGGGTTAGGTTGAGGGTCAGGGTTAAAATCGAGAGCATTTAAGGATAGTGCTAGGGTTAGAGTTAGGTTTAGCGTTCTCTTTCGTAGAGTGGAGGGTTAGGCTTAAGGTTAGGCTGAGGGTTAGGGTTAGGGTTAGAATCAGGCACATTTTTAGTGGTCTGCTTTTCATCAGGGTATGGCTTAGAGTGCATTTAGGGATAGGCGTAGGAGTAGGGTTAGTATTAGGGTTAAGGTTTGTGTTGGTAGAATCGAGGTTTAGGGTTAGGCTTAGGGTCAGGAATGGATTTTGGGTTAGAGTCGAGTGCATTTAGGGTTAGGGATAGTGTTGAAATTGACGATTTAGTGTTTGGTTAGAATCGAGCACATTTAGGGTTAGAGTTTTGGTTAGAATTCGTTAGGGTTAGCGTTAGTGTAAGGGGTAGGGGTAGGGTTAGAGTGCATTTAGGGGTAGGGGTAGGGGTAGGGTTAGGATTAGGGTTAGGGTTTGTGTTGGTAGAATCGAGGTTTAGGGTTAGGCGTAGGGTGAGGATTGCCTTTTGGGTTAGAGTCGAGTGAATTTAGGGTTAGGGATAGTGTTGAAATTGACGATTTAGTGTTAGGGTTATAATGGAGCACATTAGGGTTAGAGTTATGGTTAGAATCCAGTGCATTTAGGGTTAGCATTAGGGATAGGGTTAGGTTTATGTTTACGGTGAGGGTTAGAATCGAGTGCATTTAAGGATAGTGTTAGGGTTAGAGTTAGGTATAGGGTTAGCTTTCGTCGAATCGAGGGTCAGTGTTAGGGTGAGGGTTAGGGTTAGGATTAAGTTTAGGCTCAGGAGCATTTTTAGCGTTAGGGTTGGGGTTAGGGTCAGGGATTGAGTGCATTTAGGGGTAGGGGTGGAGTTGGGTTAGGATTCGGGTTAGGGTTTGTGTTGGTAGAATCGAGGTTTTGGGTTAGGCTTAGGGTCAGGAGAGCATTTTGGGTCATAATTCAGAGCATTTGGGCTTAGGGTTCGTGTTGAAATTGATGATTTAGTTATAGCGTTCGAATCAGGCACATTTAGGGATAGAGCTATGATTAGAATTCAGTGCATTTAGGGTTAGGGTTAGGGTTAGGTTTAGGGTCAGGGTTAGAATCGAGAGCATTTAAGGATAGTGCTAGGGTTAGAGTTAGGTTTAGGGTTAGCTTTCGTAGAATCGACGGTTAGGCTTGGGGTTAGGCTTAGGGTGAGGGTTAGGGTTAGAATGAAGCACAGTTTGAGTGTTAGCGTTAGGGTGAGGGTTAGGGTTAAAGTGCTTTTAGGGCTAGTGGATGGGATAGGGTTAGGATAGGTGTTAAGGTTTGTGTTGGTAGAATCGAGGTTTAAGGTTAGGCTTAGGGTCAGGATTGCCTTTTGGGTTAGAATCGAGTGCATATAAGGTTAGGGTTAGTGTTGAGATTGACGATTTAGTGTTAGGGTTATAATCGAGCACATTAGGGTTAGAGTTATGGTTAGAATCCAGTGCATTTAGGGTTAGGATTAGGGTTAGGGTTAGGGTTATGTTCAGGGTGAGGGTTAGAATCGAGTGCATTTAAGGATAGTGTTAGGGTTAGAGTTAGGTATAGGGTTAGCTTTCGTAGAATCGAGGGTCAGTGTTAGGGTGAGGGTTAGGGTTAGGATTAAGGTTAGAATCAGGAGCATTTTTAGCGTTAGGGTTGGGGTTAGGGTCAGGGTTTGAGTGCATTTAGGGGTAGGGGAGGAGTTGGGTTAGGATTCGGGTTAGGGTTTGTGTTGGTAGAATCGAGGTTTTGGGTTAGGCTTAGGGTCAGGAGAGCATTTTGGGTCATAATTCAGAGCATTTGGGCTTAGGGTTAGTGTTGAAATTGATGATTTAGTTATAGCGTTCGAATCAGGCACATTTAGGGATAGAGTTATGATTAGAATTCAGTGCATTTAGGGTTAGGGTTAGGGATAGGTTTAGGGTCAGGGTTAGAATCGAGAGCATTTAAGGATAGTGCTAGGGTTAGACTTAGGATTAGGGTTAGCTTTCGTAGAATCGAGGGATAGGCTTGGGGTTAGGCTTAGGGTGAGGGTTAGGGTTAGAATCAAGCACAGTTTGAGTGTTAGCGTTAGGGTGAGGGTTAGGGTTAAAGTGCTTTTAGGGCTAGTGGATGGGATAGGGTTAGAATAGGTGTTAAGGTTTGTGTTGGTAGATCGAGGTTTAGGTTTAGGCTTAGGGTCAGGATTGCATTTTGCATCAGAATCGAGTGTATTTAGGCTTTGCGTTACTCTTCAAATTGACGATTTAGTGCGAGGGTTTGAATCGAGCACATTTAGGGTTAGAGTTATGCTTAGAATTCAGTGCATTTAGGGTTAGCGTTAGGGTTAGGGTTAGGTTGAGGGTCAGGGTTAAAATCGAGAGCATTTAAGGATAGTGCTAGGGTTAGAGTTAGGTTTAGCGTTCTCTTTCGTAGAGTGGAGGGTTAGGCTTAAGATTAGGCTTAGGGTTAGGGTTAGGGTTAGAATCAGGCACATTTTTAGTGGTCTGATTTTCATCAGGGTATGGCTTAGAGTGCATTTAGGGGTAGGCGTATGAGTAAGGTTAGTATTAGGGTTAAGGTTTGTGTTGGTAGAATCGAGGTTTAGGGTTAGGCTTAGGGTCAGGAATGGATTTTGGGTTAAAGTCGAGTGCATTTAGGGTTAGGGATAGTGTTGAAATTGACAATTTAGTGTTTGGTTAGAATCGAGCACATTTAGGGTTAGAGTTTTGGTTAGAATTCGTTAGGGTTAGCGTTAGTGTAAGGGGTAGGGGTAGGGTTAGAGTGCATTTAGGGGTAGGGGTAGGGGTAGGGTTAGGATTAGGGTTAGGGTTTGTGTTGGTAGAATCGAAGTTTAGGGTTAGGCATAGGGTGAGGATTGCCTTTTGGGTTACAACTGAGTGCATTTAGAGTTAGGGTTAGTGTTGAGATTGACGATTTAGTGTTAGACTTAGAATCGAGCACATTAGGGTTAGAGTTATGGTTAGAATCCACTATATGTAAGCCTGTGGTTGGGGTTAAGTTTATTAGGGTCAGGATTAGAATCGAGAGCATTTCAGGATACTGTTAGGGTTAGACTTAGGTTTAGGGTTAGGTTTCGTAGAATTGAGTGTTAGGGTTAGGGTTAGGGTTAGGGATAGAATCAAGCGCATTTTTAGCGTCAGGAGTTAGGTCAGGGTTAGGGTTAGAGTGCATATAGAGATAGGGATAGGAGTAGGGTTGGGATTAGGGTTAGGGTTTGTGTTGGTAGAATCGAGGTTTAGGGTTAGGCTTAGGGTCAGGATTTCCTTTAGGGTTAGAGTCGAGTGCATTTAAGTTTAGGCTTAGTGTTGAGACTGACGATTTAGTGTTAGGGTTATAATCGAGCACATTAGGGTTAGAGTTATGGTTAGAATCCAGTGCATTTAGGGTTAGGATTAGGGTTAGGGTTAGGGTTATGTTCAGGGTGAGGATTAGAATCGAGTGCATTTAAGGATAGTGTTAGGGTTAGAGTTAGGTATAGGGTTAGCTTTCGTAGAATCGAGGGTCAGTGTTAGGGTGAGGGTTAGGGTTAGGATTAGGGTTAGAATCAGGGGCATTTTTAGCGTTAGGGTTGGGGTTAGGGTCAGGGTTTGAGTGCATTTAGGGGTAGGGGAGGAGTTGGGTTAGGATTTGGGTTAGGGTTTGTGTTGGTAGAATCGAGGTTTTGGGTTAGGCTTAGGGTCAGGAGAGCATTTTGGGTCATAATTCAGAGCATTTGGGCTTAGGGTTCGTGTTGAAATTGATGATTTAGTTATAGCGTTAGAATCAGGCACATTTAGGGATAGAGTTATGATTAGAATTCAGTGCATTTAGGGTTAGTGTTAGGGTTAGGGTTAGGTTTAGGGTCAGGGTTAGAATCGAGAGCATTTAAGGATAGTGGTAGAGTTAGACTTAGGTTTAGGGTTAGCTTTCGTAGAATCGAGGGTTAGGCTTAGGGTTAGGCTTACGGTGAGGGTTAGGGTTAGAATGAAGCACAGTTTTAGTGTTAGCGTTAGGGTGAGGGTTAGGGTTAAAGTGCTTTTAGGGCTAGTGGATGGGATAGGGTTAGGATAGGTGTTAAGGTTTGTGTTGGTAGAATCGAGGTTTAGTGTTAGGCTTAGGGTCAGGATTGCCTTTTGGGTTAGAATCGAGTGCATATAAGGTTTGGGTTAGTGTTGAGATTGACGATTTAGTGTTAGGGTTATAATCGAGCACATTAGGGTTAGAGTTATGGTTAGAATCCAGTGCATTTAGGGTTAGGATTAGGGTTAGGGTTTTGTTCAGGGTGAGGGTTAGAATCGAGTGCATTGAAGGATAGTGTTAGGGTTAGAGTTAGGTATAGGGTTAGCTTTCGTAGAATCGAGGGTCAGTGTGAGGGTGAGGGTTAGGGTTAGGATTAGGGTTAGAATCAGGAGCATATTTAGCGTTAGGTTTGGTGTTGGGGTCAGGGTTTGAGTGCATTTAGGGGTAGGGGAGGAGTTGGGTTAGGATTCGGGTTAGGGTTTGTGTTGGTAGATTCGAGGTTTTGGGTTAGGCTTAGGGTCAGGAGAGCATTTTGGGTCATAATTCAGAGCATTTGTTCTTAGGGTTAGTATTGAAATTGATGATTTAGTTATAGCGTTAGAATCAGGCACATTTAGGGATAGAGTTATGATTAGAATTCAGTGCATTTAGGGTTAGGGTTAGGGTTAGGTTTAGGGTCAGGGTTAGAATCGAGAGCATTTAAGGATAGTGCTAGAGTTAGACTTAGGTTTAGGGTTAGCTTTCGTAGAATCGAGGGTTAGGCTTGGGGTTAGGCTTAGGCTGAGAGTTAGGGTTGGAATCAAGCACAGTTTTAGTGTTAGCGTTAGGGTGAGGGTTAGGGTTAAAGTGCTTTTAGGGCTAGTGGATGGGATAGGGTTAGGATACGTGTTAAGGTTTGTGTTGGTAGAATCGAGGTTTAGTGTTAGGCTTAGGGTCAGGATTGCCTTTTGGGTTAGAATCGAGTGCATATAAGGTTTGGGTTAGTGTTGAGATTGACGATTTAGTGTTAGGGTTATAATCGAGCACATTAGGGTTAGAGTTATCGTTAGAATCCAGTGCATTTAGGGTTAGGATTAGGGTTAGGGTTTTGTTCAGGGTGAGGGTTAGAATCGAGTGCATTGAAGGATAGTGTTAGGGTTAGAGTTAGGTATAGGGTTAGCTTTCGTAGAAGCGAGGGTCAGTGTGAGGGTGAGGGTTAGGGTTAGGATTAGGGTTAGAATCAGGAGCATATTTAGCGTTAGGTTTGGTGTTGGGGTCAGGGTTTGAGTGCATTTAGGGGTAGGGGTAGGGGTCGGGGTAGGATTAGGGTTAGGGTTTGTGTTGGTAGAATCGAAGTTTAGGGTTAGGCGTAGGGTGAGGATTGCCTTTTGGGTTACAACTGAGTGCATTTAGAGTTTGGGTTAGTGTTCAGATTGACGATTTAGTGTTAGACTTAGAATCGAGCACATTAGGGTTAGAGTTATGGTTAGAATCCACTATATTTAAGCTTAGGGTTTGGGTTAAGGTTATTAGGGTCAGGATTAGAATCGAGAGCATTTCAGGATAGTGTTAGGATTAGAGTTAGGTTTAGGGTTAGGTTTCGTAGAATTGAGGGTTAGGGTTAGGGTTAGGGTTAGGGATAGAATCAAGCGCATTTTTAGCGTCAGGAGTTAGGGCAGGGTTAGGGTTAGAGTGCATATAGAGATAGGGATAGGAGTAGGGTTGGGATTAGGGTTAGGGTTTGTGTTGGTAGAATCGAGGTTTAGGGTTAGGCTTAGGGTCAGGATTGCCTTTTGGGTTACAGTCGAGTGCATTTAGGGTTAGGCTTAGTGTTGAGATTGACGATTTAGTGTTAGACTTAGAATCCAGCACATTAGGGTTAGAGTTATGGTTAGAATCCACTATATTTAAGCTTAGGGTTAGGGTGAGGGTTATTAGGGTCAGGATTAGAATCGAGAGCATTTCAGGATAGTGTTAGGGTTAGAGTTAGGTTTAGGGTTAGGTTTCGTAGAAGTGAGGGTTAGGGTTAGGGTTAGGGTTAGGGATAGAATCAAGCGCATTTTTAGTGTTAGGGTTTGGGTCAGGGTTAGGGTTAGAGTGCATATAGAGGTAGGGATAGGAGTAGGGTTGGGATTCGGGTTAGGGTTTGTGTTGGTAGAATCGAGGTTTAGGGTTAGGCTTAGGGTCAGGGTTGCCTTTAGGGTTAGAGTCGAGTGCATTTAGGGTTAGGCTTAGTGTTGAGATTGACGATTTAGTGTTAGGGTTATAATCCAGCACATTAGGGTTAGAGTTATGGTTAGAATCCACTATATTTAAGCTTAGGGTTAGGGTTAGGGTTATTAGGGTCAGGATTAGAATCGAGAGCATTTAAGGATACTGTTAGGGTTAGAGTTAGGTTTAGGGTTAGGTGTCGTAAAATTGAGGGTTAGGATTAGGGTTAGGGTTAGGGTTATAGATAGAATCAAGCGCCTTTTTAATGTTAGGGGTTGGGCCAGGGTTAGGGTTAGAGTGCATATAGAGGTAGGGATAGGAGTAGAGTTGGCATTAGAGTTAGGGTTTGTGTTGGTAGAATCGGGGTTTAGGGTTAGCCTTAGCGTCAGGTTTGCCTTTGGGGTTAGAGTCGAGTGCATTTAGGGTTAGGCTTAGTGTTGAGATTGACGATTTAGTGTTAGACTTAGAATCGAGCACATTAGGGTTAGAGTTATGGTTAGAATTCCTTAGGGTTAGCGTTAGTGTAAGGGGTAGGGGTAGGGTTAGAGTGCATTTAGGGGTAGGGGTAGGGGTAGGGTTAGGATTAGGGTTAGGGTTTGTGTTGGTAGAATCGAAGTTTAGGGTTATGCGTAGGGTGAGCATTGCCTTTTGGGTTACAACTGAGTGCATTTCGAGTTAGGGTTAGTGTTGAGATTGACGATTTAGTGTTAGACTTAGAATCGAGCACATTAGGGTTAGAGTTATGGTTAGAATCCACTATATTTAAGCTTAGGGTGAAGGTTAAGGTTATTAGGGTCAGGATTAGAATCGAGAGCATTTCAGGATAGTGTTAGAATTAGAGTTAGGTTTAGGGTTAAGTTTCGTAGAATTGAGGGTTAGGGTTAGGGTTAGGGTTAGGGATAGAATCAAGCGCATTTTTAGCGTCAGGAGTTAGGGCAGGGTTAGGGTTAGAGTGCATATAGAGATAGGGATAGGAGTAGGGTTGGGATTAGGGTTAGGGTTTGTGTTGGTAGAATCGAGGTTTAGGGTTAGGCTTAGGGTCAGGATTTCCTTTAGGGTTAGAGTCGAGTGCATTTAGGGTTAGGCTTTATGTTGAGATTGACGATTTAGTGTTAGTGTTATAATCGAGCACATTAGGGTTAGAGTTATGGTTAGAATCCAGTGCATTTAGGGTTAGCATTCGGGATAGGGTTTGGTTTATGTTTAGGGTGAGGGTTAGAATCGAGTGCATTTAAGGATAGTGTTAGGGTTAGAGTTAGGTATAGGGTTAGCTTTCGTCGAATCGAGGGTCAGTGTTAGGGTGAGGCTTAGGGTTAGGATTAGGGTTAGAATCAGGAGTATTTTTAGCGTTAGGGTTGGGGTTAGGGTCAGGGTTTGAGTGCATTTAGGGGTAGGGGAGTAGTTGGGTTAGGATTCGGGTTAGGGTTTGTGTTGGTAGAATCCAGGTTTTGGGTTAGGCTTAGGGTCAGGAGAGCATTTTGGGTCATAATTCAGAGCATTTGGGCTTAGGGTTCGTGTTGAAATTGATGATTTAGTTATAGCGTTCGAATCAGGCACATTTAGGGATAGAGTTATGATTAGAATTCAGTGAATTTAGGGTTAGGGTTAGGTTTAGGGTCAGGGTTAGAATCGAGAGCATTTAAGGATAGTGCTAGGGTTAGGGTTAGGTTTAGCGTTCTCTTTCGTAGAGTGGAGCGCTAGGCTTAAGGTTAGGCTGAGGGTTAGGGTTAGGGTTAGAATCAGGCACATTTTTAGTGGTCTGCTTTTCACCAGGGTATGGCTTAGAGTGCATTTAGGGGTAGGCGTAGGAGTAGGGTTAGGATTAGGGTTAAGGTTTGTGTTGGTAGAATCGAGGTTTAGGGTTAGGCTTAGTGTCAGGAATGGATTTTGGGTTAGAGTCGAGTGCATTTAGGGTTAGGGATAGTGTTGAAATTGACGATTTAGTGTTTGGTTAGAATCGAGCACATTTAGGGTTAGAGTTTTGGTTAGAATTCGTTAGGGTTAGCGTTAGTGTAAGGGGTAGGGGTAGGGTTAGAGTGCATTTAGGGGTAGGGGTAGGGGTAGGGGTAGGATTAGGGTTAGGGTTTGTGTTGGTAGAATCGAAGTTTAGGGTTAGGCATAGGGTGAGGATTGCCTTTTGGGTTACAA
Source organism: Notamacropus eugenii (assembly GCF_028372415.1). Lineage (NCBI taxonomy): Eukaryota > Metazoa > Chordata > Mammalia > Diprotodontia > Macropodidae > Notamacropus > Notamacropus eugenii. The sequence continues at coordinate 53,359 of NW_027325139.1, forward strand.
CTGAGTGCATTTAGAGTTAGGGTTAGTGTTGAGATTGACGATTTAGTGTTAGACTTAGAATCGAGCACATTAGGGTTAGAGTTATGGTTAGAATCCACTATATTTAAGCTTAGGGTTAGGGTTAAGTTTATTAGGGTCAGGATTAGAATCGAGAGCATTTCAGGATAGTGTTAGGGTTAGAGTTAGGTTTAGGGTTGGGTTTCGTAGAATTGAGTGTTAGGGTTAGGGTTAGGGTTAGGGATAGAATCAAGCGCATTTTTAGCGTCAGGAGTTAGGTCAGGGTTAGGGTTAGAGTGCATATAGAGATAGGGATAGGAGTAGGGTTGGGATTAGGGTTAGGGTTTGTGTTGGTAGGATCGAGGTTTTGGGTTAGGCTTAGGGTCAGGATTGCCTTTAGGGTTAGAGTCGAGTGCATTTAAGGTTAGGCTTAGTGTTGAGATTGACGATTTAGTGTTAGGGTTATAATCGAGCACATTAGGGTTAGAGTTATGGTTAGAATCCAGTGGATTTAGGGTTAGCATTAGGGATAGGGTTAGGTTTATGTTTAGGGTGAGGGTTAGAATCGAGTGCATTTAAGGATAGTGTTAGGGTTAGAGTTAGGTATAGGGTTAGCTTTCGTAGAATCGAGGGTCAGTGTTAGGGTGAGGGTTAGGATTAGGATTAGGGTTAGAATCAGGGGCATTTTTAGCGTTAGGGTTGGGGTTAGGGTCAGGGTTTGAGTGCATTTAGGGGTAGGGGAGGAGTTGGGTTAGGATTAGGGTTAGGGTTTGTGTTGGTAGAATCGAGGTTTTGGGTTAGGCTTAGGGTCAGGAGAGCATTTTGGGTCATAATTCAGAGCATTTGGGCTTAGGGTTAGTGTTGAAATTGATGATTTAGTTATAGCGTTCGAATCAGGCACATTTAGGGATAGAGTTATGATTAGAATTCAGTGCATTTAGGGTTAGGGTTAGGGTTAGGTTTAGGGTCAGGGTTAGAATCGAGAGCATTTAAGTATAGTGCTAGGGTTAGAGTTAGGTTTAGGGTTAGCTTTCGTAGAATCGAGGGTTAGGCTTGGGGTTAGGCTTAGAGTGAGGGTTAGGGTTAGAATCAAGCACAATTTTAGTGTTAGCGTTAGGGTGAGGGTTAGGGTTAAAGTGCTTTTAGGGCTAGTGGATGGGATAGGGTTAGAATAGGTGTTAAGGTTTGTGTTGGTAGATCGAGGTTTAGGTTTAGGCTTAGGGTCAGGATTGCATTTTGGATCAGAATCGAGTGTATTTAGGCTTTGCGTTAGTGTTCAAATTGACGATTTAGTGCGAGGGTTTGAATCGAGCACATTTAGGGTTAGAGTTATGGTTAGAATTCAGTGCATTTAGGGTTAGCGTTAGGGTTAGGGTTAGGTTGAGGGTCAGGGTTAAAATCGAGAGCATTTAAGGATAGTGCTAGGGTTAGAGTTAGGTTTAGCGTTCTCTTTCGTAGAGTGGAGCGTTAGGCTTAAGGTTAGACTTAGGGTTAGGGTTAGGGTTAGGATCAGGCACATTTTTAGTGGTCTGCTTTTCATCAGGGTATGGCTTAGAGTGCATTTAGGGGTAGGCGTAGGAGTAGGGTTAGTATTAGGGTTAAGGTTTGTGTTGGTAGAATCGAGGATTAGGGTTAGGCTTAGGGTCAGGAATGGATTTTGGGTTAGAGTCGAGTGCATTTAGGGTTAGGGATAGTGTTGAGATTGACGATTTAGTGTTAGACTTAGAATCGAGCACATTAGGGTTAGAGTTATGGTTAGAATCCACTATATTTAAGCTTAGGGTTAGAGTTAAGGTTATTAGTGTCAGGATTAGAATCGAGAGCATTTCAGGATAGTGTTAGGATTAGAGTTAGGTTTAGGGTTAGGTTTCGTAGAATTGAGGGTTAGGGTTAGGGTTAGGGTTAGGGATAGAATCAAGCGCATTTTTAGCGTCAGGAGTTAGGGCAGGGTTAGGGTTAGAGTGCATATAGAGATAGGGATAGGAGTAGGGTTGGGATTAGGGTTAGGGTTTGTGTTGGTAGAATCGAGGTTTAGGGTTAGGCTTAGGGTCAGGATTGCCTTTAGGGTTAGAGTCGAGTGCATTTAGGGTTAGGCTTAGTGTTGAGATTGACGATTCAGTGTTAGGGTTATAATCGAGCACATTAGGGTTAGAGTTATGGTTAGAATCCAGTGCATTTAGGATTAGCATTAGGGATAGGGTTAGGTTTATGTTTAGGGTGAGGGTTAGAATCGAGTGCATTTAAGGATAGTGTTAGGGTTAGAGTTAGGTATAGGGTTAGCTTTCGTCGAATCGAGGGTCAGTGTTAGGGTGAGGGTTAGGGTTAGGATTAAGTTTAGGCTCAGAAGCATTTTTTGCGTTAGGGTTGGGGTTAGGGTCAGGTTTTGAGAGCATTTGGGGGTAGGGGAGGAGTTGAGTTAGGATTCGGGTTAGGGTTTGTGTTGGTAGAATCGAGGTTTTGGGTTAGGCTTAGGGTCAGGAGAGCATTTTGGGTCATAATTCAGAGCATTTGGGCTTAGGGTTACTGTTGAAATTGATGATTTAGTTATAGCGTTCGAATCAGGCACAATTACGGATAGAGTTATGATTAGAATTCAGTGCATTTAGGGTGAGGGTTAGGGTTAGGTTTAGGGTCAGGGTTAGAATCGAGAGCATTTAAGGATAGTGCTAGTGTTAGAGTTAGGTTTAGGGTTAGCTTTCGTAGAATCGAGGGTTAGGCTTGGGGTTAGGCTTAGGGTGAGGTTTAGGGTTAGAATCAAGCACAGTTTTAGTGTTAGCGTTAGGGTGAGGGTTAGGGTTAAAGTGCTTTTAGGGCTAGTGGATGGGACAGGGTTAGGATAGGTGTTAAGGTTTGTGTTGGTAGAATCGAGGTTTAGGGTTAGGCTTAGGGTCAGGATTGCCTTTTGGGTTAGAATCGAGTGCATATAAGGTTAGGGTGAGTGTTGAGATTGACGATTTAGTGTTAGACTTAGAATCGAGCACATTAGGGTTAGAGTTATGTTTAGAATCCAGTGCATTTAGGGTTAGGATTAGGGTTAGGGTTAGGGTTATGTTCAGGGTGAGGCTTAGAATCGAGTGCATTTAAGGATAGTGTTAGGGTTAGAGTTAGGTATAGGGTTAGCTTTCGTAGAATCGAGGTTCAGTGTTAGGATGAGGGTTAGGGTTAGGATTAGGGTTAGAATCAGGAGCATTTTTAGCGTTAGGGTTGGGGTTAGGGTCAGGGATTGAGTGCATTTAGGGGTAGGGGCGTAGTTGGGTTAGGATTCGGGTTATGGTTTGTGTTGGTAGAATCGAGGTTTTGGGTTAGGCTTAGGGTCAGGAGAGCATTTTGGGTCATATTTCAGAGCATTTGGGCTTAGGGTTCGTGTTGAAATTGATGATTTAGTTATAGCGTTCGAATCAGGCACATTTATGGATAGAGCTATGATTAGAATTCAGTGCATTTAGGGTTAGGGTTAGGGTTAGGTTTAGGGTCAGGGTTAGAATCGAGAGCATTTAAGGATAGTGCTAGGGTTAGAGTTAGGTTTAGGGTTAGCTTTCGTAGAATCGAGGGTTAGGCTTAGGGTTAGGCTTAAGGTGAGGGTTAGGGTTAGAATCAAGCACAGTTTTAGTGTTAGCGTTAGGGTGAGGGTTAGGGTTAAAGTGCTTTTAGGGCTAGTGGATGGGATAGGGTTAGAATAGGTGTTAAGGTTTGTGTTGGTAGATCGAGGTTTAGGCTTAGGCTTAGGGTCAGGATTGCATTTTGGATCAGAATCGAGTGTATTTAGGCTTTGCGTTAGTGTTCAAATTGACGATTTAGTGTTAGGGTTTGAATCGAGCACATTTAGGGTTAGAGTTATGCTTAGAATTCAGTGCATTTAGGGTTAGCGTTAGGGTTAGGGTTAGGTTGAGGGTCAGGGTTAAAATCGAGAGCATTTAAGGATAGTGCTAGGGTTAGAGTTAGGTTTAGCGTTCTCTTTCGTAGAGTGGAGGGTTAGGCTTAAGGTTAGGCTGAGGGTTAGGGTTAGGGTTAGAATCAGGCACATTTTTAGTGGTCTGCTTTTCATCAGGGTATGGCTTAGAGTGCATTTAGGGGTAGGCGTAGGAGTAGGGTTAGTATTAGGGTTAAGATTTGTGTTGGTAGAATCGAGGATTAGGGTTAGGCTTAGGGTCAGGAATGGATTTTGGGTTAGAGTCGAGTGGATTTAGGGTTAGGGATAGTGTTGAAATTGACGATTTAGTGTTTGGTTAGAATCGAGCACATTTAGGGTTAGAGTTTTGGTTAGAATTCGTTAGGGTTAGCGTTAGTGTAAGGGGTAGGGGTAGGGTTAGAGTGCATTTAGGGGTAGGGGTAGAGGTAGGGTTAGGATTAGGGTTAGGGTTTGTGTTGGTAGAATCGAGGTTTAGGGTTAGGCGTAGGGTGAGGATTTCCTTTAGGGTTAGAGTCGAGTGCATTTAGGGTTAGGCTTAGTGTTGAGATTGACGATTTAGTGTTAGGGATATAATGGAGCACATTAGGGTTAGAGTTATGGTTAGAATCCAGTGCATTTAGGGTTAGCATTAGAGATAGGGTTCGGTTTATGTTTAGGGTGAGGATTAGAATCGAGTGCATTTAAGGATAGTGTTAGGGTTAGAGTTAGGTATAGGGTTAGCTTTCGTCGAATCGAGGGTCAGTGTTAGGGTGAGGGTTAGGGTTAGGATTAGGGTTAGAATCAGGAGCATTTTTAGCGTTAGGGTTGGGGTTAGGGTCAGGGTTTGAGTGCATTTAGGGGTAGGGGAGGAGTTGGGTTAGGATTCGGGTTAGGGTTTGTGTTGGTAGAATCCAGGTTTTGGGTTAGGCTTAGGGTCAGGAGAGCATTTTGGGTCATAATTCAGAGCATTTGGGCTTAGGGTTCGTGTTGAAATTGATGATTTAGTTATAGCGTTCGAATCAGGCACATTTAGGGATAGAGTTATGATTAGAATTCAATGAATTTAGGGTTAGGGTTAGGGTTAGGTTTAGGGTCAGGGTTAGAATCGAGAGCATTTAAGGATAGTGCTAGGGTTAGGGTTAGGTTTAGCGTTCTCTTTCGTAGAGTGGAGCCTTAGGCTTAAGGTTAGGCTGAGGGTTAGGGTTAGGGTTAGAATCAGGCATATTTTTAGTGGTCTGCTTTTCACCAGGGTATGGCTTAGAGTGCATTTAGGGGTAGGCGTAGGAGTAGGGTTAGCATTAGGGTTAAGGTTTGTGTTGATACAATCGAGGTTTAGGGTTAGGCTTAGTGTCAGGAATGGATTTTGGGTTAGAGTCGAGTGCATTTAGGGTTAGGGATAGTGTTGAAATTGACGATTTAGTGTTTGGTTAGAATCGAGCACATTTAGGGTTAGAGTTTTGGTTAGAATTCGTTAGGGTTAGCGTTAGTGTAAGGGGTAGGGGTAGGGTTAGAGTGCATTTAGTGGTAGGGTTAGGGCTAAGGTTAGGATTAGGGTTAGGGTTTGTGTTGGTAGAATCGAAGTTTAGCGTTAGGCATAGGGTGAGGATTGCCTTTTGGGTTACAACTGAGGGCATTTAGAGTTAGGGTTAGTGTTGAGATTGACGATTTAGTGTTAGACTTAGAATCGAGCACATTAGGGTTAGAGTTATGTTTAGAATCCAGTGCATTTAGGGTTAGGATTAGGGTTAGGGTTAGGGTTATGTTCAGGGTGAGGGTTAGAATCGAGTGCATTTAAGGATAGTGTTAGGGTTAGAGTTAGGTATAGGGTTAGCTTTCGTAGAATCGAGGTTCAGTGTTAGGGTGAGGGTTAGGGTTAGGATTAGGGTTAGAATGAGGAGGATTTTTAGCGTTAGGCTTGGGGTTAGGGTCAGGGTATGAGTGCATTTAGGGGTAGGGGAGGATTTGGGTTAGGATTCGGGTTATGGTTTGTGTTGGTAGAATCGAGGTTTTGGGTTAGGCTTAGGGTCAGGAGAGCATTTTGGGTCATAATCCAGAGCATTTGGGCTTAGGGTTCGTGTTGAAATTGATGATTTAGTTATAGCGTTAGAATCAGGCACATTTAGGGATAGAGTTATGATTAGAATTCAGTGCATTTAGGGTTAGGGTTAGGGTTAGGTTTAGGGTCAGGGTTAGAATCGAGAGCATTTAAGGATAGTGCTAGGGTTAGAGTTAGGTTTAGGGTTAGCTTTCGTAGAATCGAGGGTTAGGCTTGGGGTTAGGCTTAGGGTGAGGGTTAGGGTTAGAATCAAGCACAGTTTTAGTGTTAGCGTTAGGGTGAGGGTTAGGGATAAAGTGCTTTTAGGGCTAGTGGATGGGATAGGGTTAGGTTAGGTGTTAAGGTTTGTGTTGGTAGAATCGAGGTTTAAGGTTAGGCTTAGGGTCAGGATTGCCTTTTGGGTTAGAATCGAGTGTATTTAGGCTTTGCGTTAGTGTTCAAATTGACGATTTAGTGCGAGGGTTTGAATCGAGCACATTTAGGGTTAGAGTTATGCTTAGAATTCAGTGCATTTAGGGTTAGCGTTAGGGTTAGGGTTAGGTTGAGGGTCAGGGTTAAAATCGAGAGCATTTAAGGATAGTGCTAGGGTTAGAGTTAGGTTTAGCGTTCTCTTTCGTAGAGTGGAGCGTTAGGCTTAAGGTTAGGCTGAGGGTTAGGGTTAGGGTTAGAATCAGGCACATTTTTAGTGGTCTGCTTTTCATCAGGGTATGGCTTAGAGTGCATTTAGGGATAGGCGTAGGAGTAGGGTTAGTATTAGGGTTAAGGTTTGTGTTGGTAGAATCGAGGTTTAGGGTTAGGCTTAGGGTCAGGAATGGATTTTGGGTTAGAGTCGAGTGCATTTAGGGTTAGGGATAGTGTTGAAATTGACGATTTAGTGTTTGGTTAGAATCGAGCACATTTAGGGTTAGAGTTTTGGTTAGAATTCGTTAGGGTTAGCGTTAGTGTAAGGGGTAGGGGTAGGGTTAGAGTGCATTTAGGGGTAGGGGTAGGGGTAGGGTTAGGATTAGGGTTAGGGTTTGTGTTGGTAGAATCGAGGTTTAGGGTTAGGCGTAGGGTGAGGATTTCCTTTAGGGTTAGAGTCGAGTGCATTTAGGGTTAGGCTTAGTGTTGAGATTGACGATTTAGTGTTAGGGTTATAATGGAGCACATTAGGGTTAGAGTTATGGTTAGAATCCAGTGCATTTAGGGTTAGCATTAGGGATAGGGTTAGGTTTATGTTTAGGGTGAGGGTTAGAATCGAGTGCATTTAAGGATAGTGTTAGGGTTAGAGTTAGGTATAGGGTTAGCTTTCGTCGAATCGAGGGTCAGTGTTAGGGTGAGGGTTAGGGTTAGGATTAAGTTTAGGCTCAGGAGCATTTTTAGCGTTAGGGTTGGGGTTAGGGTCAGGGATTGAGTGCATTTAGGGGTAGGGGTGGAGTTGGGTTTGGATTCGGGTTAGGGTTTGTGTTGGTAGAATCGAGGTTTTGGGTTAGGCTTAGGGTCAGGAGAGCATTTTGGGTCATAATTCAGAGCATTTGGGCTTAGGGTTCGTGTTGAAATTGATGATTTAGTTATAGCGTTCGAATCAGGCACATTTAGGGATAGAGCTATGATTAGAATACAGGGCATTTAGGGTTAGGGTTAGGGTTAGGTTTAGGGTCAGGGTTAGAATCGAGAGCATTTAAGGATAGTGCTAGGGTTAGAGTTAGGTTTAGGGTTAGCTTTCGTAGAATCGAGGGTTAGGCTTGGGGTTAGGCTTAGGGTGAGGGTTAGGGTTAGAATGAAGCACAGTTTTAGTGTTAGCGTTAGGGTGAGGGTTAGGGTTAAAGTGCTTTTAGGGCTAGTGGATGGGATAGGGTTAGGATAGGTGTTAAGGTTTGTGTTGGTAGAATCGAGGTTTAAGGTTAGGCTTAGGGTCAGGATTGCCTTTTGGGTTAGAATCGAGTGCATATAAGGTTAGGGTTAGTGTTGAGATTGACGATTTAGTGTTAGGGTTATAATCGAGCACATTAGGGTTAGAGTTATGATTAGAATCCAGTGCATTTAGGGTTAGGATTAGGGTTAGGGTTAGGGTTATGTTCAGGGTGAGGGTTAGAATCGAGTGCATTTAAGGATAGTGTTAGGGTTAGAGTTAGGTATAGGGTTAGCTTTCGTAGAATCGAGGGTCAGTGTTAGGGTGAGGGTTAGGGTTAGGATTAAGGTTAGAATCAGGAGCATTTTTAGCGTTAGGGTTGGGGTTAGGGTCAGGGTTTGAGTGCATTTAGGGGTAGGGGAGGAGTTGGGTTAGGATTCGGGTTAGGGTTTGTGTTGGTAGAATCGAGGTTTTGGGTTAGGCTTAGGGTCAGGAGAGCATTTTGGGTCATAATTCAGAGCATTTGGGCTTAGGGTTAGTGTTGAAATTGATGATTTAGTTATAGCGTTCGAATCAGGCACATTTAGGGATAGAGTTATGATTAGAATTCAGTGCATTTAGGGTTAGGGTTAGGGATAGGTTTAGGGTCAGGGTTAAAATCGAGAGCATTTAAGGATAGTGCTAGGGTTAGAGTTAGGTTTAGCGTTCTCTTTCGTAGAGTGGAGCGTTAGGCTTAAGGTTAGGCTGAGGGTTAGGGTTAGGGTTAGAATCAGGCACATTTTTAGTGGTCTGCTTTTCATCAGGGTATGGCCTTAGAGTGCATTTAGGGGTAGGCGTATGAGTAAGGTTAGTATTAGGGTTAAGGTTTGTGTTGGTAGAATCGAGGTTTAGGGTTAGGCTTAGGTTCAGGAATGGATTTTGGGTTAGAGTCGAGTGCATTTAGGGTTAGGGATAGTGTTGAAATTGACAATTTAGTGTTTGGTTAGAATCGAGCACATTTAGGGTTAGAGTTTTGGTTAGAATTCGTTAGGGTTAGCGTTAGTGTAAGGGGTAGGGGTAGGGTTAGAGTGCATTTAGGGGTAGGGGTAGGGGTAGGGTTAGGATTAGGGTTAGGGTTTGTGTTGGTAGAATCGAAGTTTAGGGTTAGGCATAGGGTGAGGATTGCCTTTTGGGTTACAACTGAGTGCATTTAGAGTTAGGGTTAGTGTTGAGATTGACGATTTAGTGTTAGACTTAGAATCGAGCACATTAGGGTTAGAGTTATGGTTAGAATCCACTATATGTAAGCCTGTGGTTGGGGTTAAGTTTATTAGGGTCAGGATTAGAATCGAGAGCATTTCAGGATAGTGTTAGGGTTAGAGTTAGGTTTAGGGTTAGGTTTCGTAGAATTGAGTGTTAGGGTTAGGGTTAGGGTTAGGGATAGAATCAAGCGCATTTTTAGCGTCAGGAGTTAGGTCAGGGTTAGGGTTAGAGTGCATATAGAGATAGGGATAGGAGTAGGGTTGGGATTAGGGTTAGGGTTTGTGTTGGTAGAATCGAGGTTAGGGTTAGGCTTAGGGTCAGGATTTCCTTTAGGGTTAGAGTCGAGTGCATTTAAGTTTAGGCTTAGTGTTGAGACTGACGATTTAGTGTTAGGGTTATAATCGAGCACATTAGGGTTAGAGTTATGGTTAGAATCCAGTGCATTTAGGGTTAGGATTAGGGTTAGGGTTAGGGTTATGTTCAGGGTGAGGATTAGAATCGAGTGCATTTAAGGATAGTGTTAGGGTTAGAGTTAGGTATAGGGTTAGCTTTCGTAGAATCGAGGGTCAGTGTTAGGGTGAGGGTTAGGGTTAGGATTAGGGTTAGAATCAGGAGCATTTTTAGCGTTAGGGTTGGGGTTAGGGTCAGGGTTTGAGTGCATTTAGGGGTAGGGGAGGAGTTGGGTTAGGATTCGGGTTAGGGTTTGTGTTGGTAGAATCGAAGTTTAGGGTTAGGCGTAGGGTGCGGATTGCCTTTTGGGTTACAACTGAGTGCATTTAGAGTTTGGGTTAGTGTTGAGATTGACGATTTAGTGTTAGACTTAGAATCGAGCACATTAGGGTTAGAGTTATGGTTAGAATCCACTATATTTAAGCTTAGGGTTTGGTTAAGGTTATTAGGGTCAGGATTAGAATCGAGAGTATTTCAGGATAGTGTTAGAATTAGAGTTAGGTTTAGGGTTAGGTTTCGTAGAATTGAGGGTTAGGGTTAGGGTTAGGGATAGAATCAAGCACATTTTTAGCGTCAGGAGTTAGGTCAGGGTTAGGGTTAGAGTGCATATAGAGATAGGGATAGGAGTAGGGTTGGGATTAAGGTTAGGGTTTGTGTTGGTAGAATCGAGGTTTAGGGTTAGGCTTAGGGTCAGGAGAGCATTTTGTGTCATAATTCAGAGCATTTGGGCTTAGGGTTCCTGTTGAAATTGATGATTTAGTTATAGCGTTAGAATCAGGCACATTTAGGGATAGAGTTATGATTAGATTTCAGTGCATTTAGGGTTAGGGTTAGGGTTAGGGGTAGGTTAGGGTCAGGGTTAAAATCGAGAGCATTTAAGGATAGTGCTAGGATTAGACTTAGCTTTAGCGTTCTCTTTCGTTGCATCGAGGGTTAGGCTTAAGGTTAGGCTTAGGCTTACGGTTAGGGTTAGAATCAGGCGCATTTTTAGTGTTCTGCTTTTCGTTAGGGTACGGCTTAGGGGTAGGGGTAGGAGTAGGGTTAGTATTAGGGTTAAGGTTTGTGTTGGTAGAATCGAGGTTTAGGGTTAGGCTTAGGGTCAGGAATGGATTTTTGGGTTAGAGTCGAGTGCATTTAGGGTTAGGGATAGTGTTGAAATTGACGATTTAGTGTTTGGGTTAGAATCGAGCACATTTAGGGTTAGAATTTTGGTTAGAATTCGTTAGGGTTATGGTTAGTGTAAGGGGTCGGGGTAGGGTTAGAGTGCATTTAGGGGTAGGGGTAGGGGTAGGGTTAGGATTAACGTTATGGTTTGTGTTGGTAGAATCGAAGTTTAGGGTTAGGCGTAGGGTGAGGATGCCTTTTGGGTTACAACTGAGTGCATTTACAGTTAGGATTAGTGTTGAGATTGACGATTTAGTCTTAGACTTAGAATTGAGCACATTAGGGTTAGAGTTATGGTTAGAATCCACTATATTTAAGCTTAGGGTTAGGGTTAGGGTTATTAGGGTCAGGATTAGAATCGAGAGCATTTCAGGATAGTGTTAGGGTTAGAGTTAGGTTTAGGGTTAGGTGTCGTAAAATTGAGGGTTAGGATTAAGGTTAGGGTTAGGGTTATAGATAGAATCAAGCGCATTTTTAGTGTTAGGGGTTGGGTCAGGGTTAGGGTTAGAGTGCATATAGAGGTAGGGATAGGAGTAGGGTTGGCATTAGAGTTAGGGTTTGTGTTGGTAGAATCGGGGGTTTAGGGTTAGCCTTAGGGTCAGGTTTGTCTTTTGGGTTAGAGTCGAGTGCATTTTGACTTAGGCTTATTGTTGAGATTGACGATTTAGTGTTAGTGTTATAATCGAGCACATTAGGGTTCGAGTTATGGTTAGAAACCAGTGCATTTAGGGTTAGCATTAGGGATAGGGTTAGGTTTATGTTTAGGGTGAGGGTTAGAATCGAGTGCATTTAAGGATAGTGTTAGGGTTAGAGTTAGGTATAGGGTTAGCTTTCGTCGAATCGAGGGTCAGTGTTAGGGTGAGGGTTAGGGTTAGGATTAAGTTTAGGCTCAGGAGCATTTTTAGCGTTAGGGTTGGGGTCAGGGTCAGGGTTTGAGTGCATTTAGGGGTAGGGGAGGAGTTGGGTTAGGATTCGGGTTAGGGTTTATGTTGGTAGAATCGAGGTTTTGGGTTAGGCTTAGGGTCAGGATTGCCTTTTGGGTTAGAATCGAGTGCATATAAGGTTTGGGTTAGTGTTGAGATTGACGATTTAGTGTTAGGGTTATAATCGAGCACATTAGGGTTAGAGTTCTGGTTACAATCCAGTGCATTTAGGGTTAGGATTAGGGTTAGGGTTAGGGTTTTGTTCAGGGTGAGGGTTAGAATCGAGTGCATTGAAGGATAGTGTTAGGGTTAGAGTTAGGTATAGGGTTAGCTTTCGTCGAACCGAGGGTCAGTGTGAGGGTGAGGGTTAGGGTTAGGATTAGGGTTAGAATCAGGAGCATATTTAGCGTTAGGGTTGGTGTTGGGGTCAGGGTTTGAGTGCATTTAGGGGCAGGGGAGGAGTTGGGTTAGGATTCGGGTTAGGGTTTGTGTTGGTAGACTCAAGGTTTTGGGTTAGGCTTAGGGTCAGGAGAGCATTTTGGGTCATAATTCAGAGCATTTGGGCTTAGGGTTCGTGTTGAAATTAATGATTTAGTTATAGAGTTCGAATCAGGCACATTTAGGGATAGAGTTATGATTAGAATTCAGTGAATTTAGGGTTAGGGTTAAGGTTAGGTTTAGGGTCAGGGTTAGAATCGAGAGCATTTAAGGATAGTGCTAGGGTTAGGGTTAGGTTTAGCGTTCTCTTTCGTAGAGTGGAGCGTTAGGCTTAAGGTTAGGCTGAGGGTTAGGGTTAGGGTTAGAATCAGGCACATTTTTAGTGGTCTGCTTTTCACCAGGGTATGGCTTAGAGTGCATTTAGGGGTAGGCGTAGGAGTAGGGTTAGCATTAGGGTTAAGGTTTGTGTTGATAGAATCGAGGTTTAGGGTTAGGCTTAGTGTCAGGAATGGATTTTGGGTTAGAGTCGAGTGCATTTAGGGTTAGGGATAGTGTTGAAATTGACGATTTAGTGTTTGGTTAGAATCGAGCACATTTAGGGTTAGAGTTTTGGTTAGAATTCGTTAGGGTTAGCGTTAGTGTAAGGGGTAGGGGTAGGGTTAGAGTGCATTTAGGGGTAGGGGTAGGGGTAGGGTTAGGATTACGGTTAGGGTTTGTGTTGGTAGAATCGAAGTTTAGGGTTAGGCATAGGGTGAGGATTGCTTTTGGGTTACAACTGAGTGCATTTAGAGTTAGGGTTAGTGTTGAGATAGACGATTTAGTGTTAGACTTAGAATCAAGCACATTAGGGTTAGAGTTATGGTTAGAATCCACTATATTTAAGCTTAGGGTTAGGGTTAAGTTTATTAGGGTCAGGATTAGAATCGAGAGCATTTCAGGATAGTGTTAGGGTTAGAGTTAGGTTTAGGGTTAGGTTTCGTAGAATTGAGTGTTAGGGTTAGGGTTAGGGTTAGGGATAGAATCAAGCGCATTTTTAGCGTCAGGAGTTAGGTCAGGGTTAGGGTTAGAGTGCATATAGAGATAGGGATAGGAGTAGGGTTGGGATTAGGGTTAGGGTTTGTGTTGGTAGAATCGAGGTTTTGGGTTAGGCTTAGGGTCAGGATTGCCTTTAGGGTTAGAGTCGAGTGCATTTAAGGTTAGGCTTAGTGTTGAGATTGACGATTTAGTGTTAGGGTTATAATCGAGCACATTAGGGTTAGAGTTATGGTTAGAATCCAGTGCATTTAGGGTTAGCATTAGGGATAGGGTTAGGTTTATGTTTAGGGTGAGGGTTAGAATCGAGTGCATTTAAGGATAGTGTTAGGGTTAGAGTTAGGTATAGGGTTAGCTTTCGTCGAATCGAGGGTCAGTGTTAGGGTGAGGGTTAGGGTTAGGATTAAGTTTAGGCTCAGGAGCATTTTTTGCGTTAGGGTTGGGGTTAGGGTCAGGGTTTGAGAGCATTTGGGGGTAGGGGAGGAGTTGAGTTAGGATTCGGGTTAGGGTTTGTGTTGGTAAAATCGAGGTTTTGGGTTAGGCTTAGGGTCAGGAGAGCATTTTGGGTCATAATTCAGAGCATTTGGGCTTAGGGTTAGTGTTGAAATTGATGATTTAGTTACAGCGTTTAAATCAGGCACAATTAGGGATAGAGTTATGATTAGAATTCAGTGCATTTAGGGTTAGGGTTAGGGTTAGGGTTAGGTTTAGGGTCAGGGTTAGAATCGAGAGCATTTAAGGATAGTGCTAGGGTAAGAGTTAGGTTTAGGGTTAGCTTTCGTAGATTCGAGCGTTAGGCTTGGGGTTAGGCTTAGGGTGAGGTTTAGGGTTAGAATCAAGCACAGTTTTAGTGTTAGCGTTAGGGTGAGGGTTAGGGTGAAAGTGCTTTTAGGGCTAGTGGATGGGACAGGGTTAGGATAGGTGTTAAGGTTTGTGTTGGTAGAATCGAGGTTTAGGGTTACGCTTAGGGTCAGGATTGCCTTTTGGGTTAGAATCGAGTGCATATAAGGTTAGGGTTAGTGTTGAGATTGACGATTTAGTGTTAGGGATATAATCGAGCACATTAGGGTTAGAGTTATGTTTAAAATCCAGTGCATTTAGGGTTAGGATTAGGGTTAGGGTTAGGGTTATGTTCAGGGTGAGGGTTAGAATCGAGTGCATTTAAGGATAGTGTTAGGGTTAGAGTTAGGTTTAGGGTTAGGTTTCGTAGAATTGAGTGTTAGGGTTAGGGTTAGGGTTAGGGATAGAATCAAGCGCATTTTTAGCGTCAGGAGTTAGGTCAGGGTTAGGGTTAGAGTACATATAGAGATAGGGATAGGAATAGGGTTGTTATTAGGGTTAGGGTTTGTGTTGGTAGAATCGAGGTTTAGGGTTAGGCTTAGGGTCAGGATTGCCTTTACGGTTAGAGTCGAGTGCATTTAAGGTTAGGCTTAGTGTTGAGATTGACGATTTAGTGTTAGGGTTATAATCGAGCACATTAGGGTTAGAGTTATGGTTAGAATCCAGTGCATTTAGGGTTAGGATTAGGGTTAGGGTTAGGGTTATGTTCAGGGTGAGGGTTAGAATCGAGTGCATTTAAGGATAGTGTTAGGGTTAGAGTTAGGTATAGGGTTAGCTTTCGTCGAATCGAGGGTCAGTGTTAGGGTGAGGGTTAGGGTTAGGATTAAGTTTATGCTCAGGAGCATTTTTAGCGTTAGGGTTGGGGTTAGGGTCAGGGTTTGAGTGCATTTAGGGGTAGGGTAGGAGTTCCGTTAGGATTCGGGTTAGGGTTTCTGTTGGTAGAATCGAGGTTTTGGGTTAGGCTTAGGGTCTGGAGAGCATTTTGGGTCATATTTCAGAGCATTTGGGCTTAGAGTTAGTGTTGAAATTGATGATTTAGTTATAGCGTTCGAATCACGCACATTTAGGGATAGAGTTATGATTAGAATTCAGTGCATTTAGGGTTAGGGTTAGGGTTAGGTTTAGGGTCAGGGTTAGAATCGAGAACATTTAAGGATAGTGCTAGGGTTAGAGTTAGGTTTAGGGTTAGCTTTCGTAGAATCGAGGGTTAGGCTTGGGGTTAGGCTTAGGGTGAGGGTTAGGGTTAGAATCACGCACAGTTTTAGTGTTAGCGTTAGGGTGAGGGTTAGGGTTAAAGTGCTTTTAGGGCTAGTGGATGGGATAGGGTTAGAATTGGTGTTAAGGTTTGTGTTGGTAGATCGAGGTTTAGGTTTAGGCTTAGGGTCAGGATTGCATTTTGGATCAGAATCGAGTGTATTTAGGCTTTGCGTTAGTGTTCAAATTGACGATTTAGTGCGAGGGTTTGAATCCAGCACATTTAGGGTTAGAGTTATGGTTAGAATTCAGTGCATTTAGGGTTAGCGTTAGGGATAGGGTTTGGTTGAGGGTCAGGGTTAAAATCGAGAGCATTTAAGGATAGTGCTAGGGTTAGAGTTAGGTATAGGGTTCTCTTTCGTAGAGTGGAGCGTTAGGCTTAAGGTTAGGCTGAGGGTTAGGGTTAGGGTTAGAATCAGGCACATTTTTAGTGGTCTGCTTTTCATCAGGGTATGGCTTAGAGTGCATTTAGGGGTAGGCGTAGGAGTAGGGTTAGCATTAGGGTTAAGGTTTGTGTTGGTAGAAACGAGGTTTAGGGTTAGGCTTAGGGTCAGGAATGGATTTTGGGTTAGAGTCGAGTGCATTTAGGGTTAGGGATAGTGTTGAAATTGACGATTTAGTGTTTGGTTAGAATCGAGCACATTTAGGGTTAGAGTTTTGGTTAGAATTCGTTAGGGTTAGCGTTAGTGTAAGGGGTAGGGGTAGGGTTAGAGTGCATTTAGGGGTAGGGGTAGGGGTAGGGTTAGGATTAGGGTTAGGATTTGTGTTGGTAGAATCGAATTTTAGGGTTAGGCATAGGGTGAGGATTGCCTTTCGGGTTACAACTGAGTGCATTTAGAGTTAGGGTTAGTGTTGAGATTGACGATTTAGTGTTAGACTTAGAATCGATCACATTAGGGTTAGAGTTATGGTTAGAATCCACTATATTTAAGCTTAGGGTTAGGGTTAAGTTTATTAGGGTCAGGATTAGAATCGAGAGCATTTCAGGATAGTGTTAGGGTTAGAGTTAGGTTTAGGGTTAGGTTTCGTAGAATTGAGTGTTAGGGTTAGGGTTAGGGTTAGGGATAGTATCAAGCGCATTTTTAGCGTCAGGAGTTAGGTCAGCGTTAGGGTTAGAGTGCATATAGAGATAGGGATAGGAGTAGGGTGGGGATTAGGGTTAGGGTTTGTGTTGGTAGAATCGAGGTTTAGGGTTAGGCTTAGGGTCAGGATTGCCTTTTGGGTTACAACTGAGTGCATTTAAAGTTAGGGTTAGTGTTGAGATTGACGATTTAGTGTTAGACTTAGAATCCAGCACATTAGGGTTAGAGTTATGGTTAGAATCCACTATATTTAAGCTTAGGGTTAGGGTTAAGGTTATTAGGGTCAGGATTAGAATCGAGAACATTTCAGGATAGTGTTAGGGTTAGAGTCAGGTTTAGGGTTAGGTTTCGTAGAATTGAGGGTTAGGGTTAGGGTTTGTGTTAGGGATAGAATCAAGCGCATTTTTAGCGTCAGGAGTTAGGTCAGCGTTAGGGTTAGAGTGCATATAGAGATAGGGATAGGAGTAGGGTTGGGATTAGGGTTAGGGTTTGTGGTGGTAGAATCGAGGTTTAGGGTTAGGCTTAGGGTCAGGATTGCCTTTAGGGTTAGAGTCGAGTGCATTTAGGGTTAGGCTTAGTGTTGAGATTGACGATTTAGTGTTAGGGTTATAATCGAGCACATTAGGGTCAGAGTTATGGTTAGAATCCAGTGCATTTAGGGTTAGGATTAGGGTTAGGGTTAGGGTTATGTTCAGGGTGAGGGTTAGAATCGAGTGCATTTAAGGATAGTGTTAGGGTTAGACTTAGGTATAGGGTTAGCTTTCGTCGAATCGAGGGTCAGTGTTAGGGTGAGGGTTAGGGTTAGGATTAATTTTAGGCTCAGGAGCATTTTTAGCGTTAGCGTTGGGGTTAGGGTCAGGGTTTGAGTCCATTTAGGGGTAGGGGAGGAGTTGGGTTAGGATTCGGGTTAGGGTTTGTGTTGGTAGAATCGAGGTTTTGGGTTAGGCTTAGGGTCAGGAGAGCATTTTGGGTCATAATTCAGAGCATTTGGGCTTAGGGTTCGTGTTGAAATTGATTGTTAAAGCGTTAGAATCAGGCACATTTAGGGATAGAGTTATGATTAGAATTCAGTGCATTTAGGGTTAGGGTTAGGGTTAGGGTTAGGTTTAGGGTCAGGGTTAGAATCGAGAGCATTTAAGGATAGTGCTAGGTTTAGACTTAGGTTTAGGGTTAGCTTTCGTATAATCGAGGGTTAGTCTTAGGGTTAGGCTTAGGGTGAGGGTGATGGTTAGAATCAAGCACAGTTTTAGTGTTAGCGTTAGGGTGAGGGTTAGGGTTAAAGTGCTTTTAGGGCTAGTGGATGGGATAGGGTTAGGATAGGTGTTAAGGTTTGTGTTGGTAGATCGAGGTTTAAGTTTAGGCTTAGGGTCAGGATTGCATTTTGGATCAGAATCGAGTGTATTTAAGCTTTGGGTTAGTGTTCAAATTGACGATTTAGTGTTAGGGTTTGAATCGAGCACATTTAGGGTTAGAGTTATGCTTAGAATTCAGTGCATTTAGGGTTAGCGTTAGGGTTAGGGTTAGGTTGAGGGTCAGGGTTAAAATCGAGAGCATTTAAGGATAGTGCTAGGGTTAGAGTTAGGTTTAGCGTTCTCTTTCGTAGAGTGGAGGGTTAGGCTTAAGGTTAGGCTTAGGGTTAGGGTTAGCGTTAGAATCAGGCACATTTTTAGTGGTCTACATTTCATCAGGGTGTGGCTTAGAGTGCATTTAGGGGTAGGTGTAGGAGAAGGGTTAGTATTAGGGTTAAGGTTTGTGTTGGTAGAATCGAGGTTTAGGGTTAGGCTTAGGGTCAGGAATGGATTTTGGGTTAGAGTCGAGTGCATTTAGGGTTAGGGATAGTGTTGAAATTGTCGATTAAGTGTTTGGGTTAGAATCGAGCACATTTAGGGTTAGAGTTTTGGTTAGAATTCCTTAGGGTTAGTGTAAGGGGTAGGGGTAGGGTTAGAGTGCATTTAGTGATCGGGGTAGGGGTAGGGTTAGGATTAGGGTTAGGGTTTGTGTTGGTAGAATCGAAGTTTAGAGTTAGGCGTAGGTTGAGGATTGCCTTTTGGGTTACAACTGAGTGCATTTAGAGTTAGGGTTAGTGTTGAGATTGATATTTAGTGTTAGACTTAGAATCGAGCACATTAGGGTTAGAGTTATGGTTAGAATCCACTATATTTAAGCTTAACGTTAGGGTTAGGGTTATTAGGGTCAGGATTAGAATCGAGAGCATTTCAGGATAGTGTTAGGGTTAGAGTTAGGTTTAGGGTTAGGTTTCGTAGAATTGAGGGTTAGGGTTAGGGTTAGGGTTAGGGATAGAATCAAGCGCATTTTTAGCGTCAGGAGTTAGGTCAGTGTTAGGGTTAGAGTGCATATAGAGATAGGGATAGGAGTAGGGTTGGGATTAGGGTTAGGGTTTGTGTTGGTAGAATCGAGGTTTAGGGTTAGGCTTAAGGTCAGCATTGCATTTTGGGTTAGAGTCGAGTGCATTTAAGGTTAGGCTTAGTGTTGAGATTGACGATTTAGTGTTAGGGTTATAATCGAGCACATTAGGGTTAGAGTTATGGTTAGAATCCAGTGCATTTAGGGTTAGCATTAGGGATAGGGTTAGGTTTATGTTTAGGGTGAGGGTTTAAATCGACTGCATTTAAGGATAGTGTTAGGGTTAGAGTTAGGTATAGGGTTAGCTTTCGTCGAATCGAGGGTCAGTGTTAGGGCGAGGGTTAGGGTTAGGATTAAGTTTAGGCTCAGGAGCATTTTTAGCGTTAGGGTTGGGGTTAGGGTCAGGGTTTGAGTGCATTTAGGGGTAGGGGAGGAGTTGGGTTAGGATTCGGGTTAGGGTTTGTGTTGGTAGAATCGAGGTTTTGGGTTAGGCTTAGGGTCAGGAGAGCATTTTGGGTTATAATTCAGAGCATTTGGGCTTAGGGTTCGTTTTGAAATTGATGATTTAGTTATAGCGTTAGAATCAGGCACATTTAGGGATAGAGTTATGATTAGAATTCAGTGCATTTAGGGTTAGGGTTAGGGTTAGGTTTAGGGTCAGGGTTAAAATCGAGAGCATTTAAGGATAGTGCTAGGATTAGACTTAGCTTTAGCGTTCTCTTTCGTTGCATCGAGGGTTAGGCTTAAGGTTAGGCTTAGGCTTCCTGTTAGGGTTAGAATCAGGCGCATTTTTAGTGTTCTGCTTTTCGATAGCGTACGGCTTAGAGTGCATTTAGGGGTAGGGGTAGGAGTAGGGTTAAGATTAGGGTTAAGGTTTGTGTTGGTAGAATCGAGGTTTAGGGGTAGGCTTAGGGTCAGGAATGGCTTTTGGGTTAGAGTCGAGTGTATTTAGGGTTAGGGATAGTGTTGAAATTGTCGATTAAGTGTTTGGGTTAGAATCGAGCACATTTAGGGTTAGAGTTTTGGTTAGAATTCCTTAGGGTTAGTGTAAGGGGTAGGGGTAGGGTTAGAGTGCATTTAGGGGAAGGGGTAGGGGTAGGGTTAGGATTAGGGTTAGGGTTTGTTGGTAGAATCGAAGTTTATGGTTAGGCGTAGGGTGAGGATTGCCTTTTGGGTTACAACTGAGTGCATTTAGAGTTAGGGTTAGTGTTGAGATTGACAATTTAGTGTTAGACTTAGAATGGAGCACATTAGGGTTAGAGTTATGGTTAGAATCCACTATATTTAAGCTTAGGGTTAGGGTTAGGGTTATTAGGGTCAGGATTAGAATCGAGAGCATTTCAGGATAGTGTTAGGGTTAGAGGTAGGTTTAGGGTTAGGTTTCGTAGAATTGAGGGTTAGGGTTAGGGTTAGGGTTAGGGATAGAATCAAGCGCATTTTTAGTGTTAGGGGTTGGGTCAGGGTTAGGGTTAGAGTGCATACAGAGGTAGGGATAGGAGTAGGGTTGGGATTAGGGTTAGGGTTTGTGTTGGTAGAATCGAGGTTTAGGGTTAGGCTTAGGGTCAGGATTTACTTTAGGGTTAGAGTCGAGTGCATTTAGGGTTAGGCTTAGTGTTGAGATTGACGATTTAGTGTTAGGGTTATAATCGAGCACATTAGGGTTAGAGTTATGGTTGGAATCCAGTGCATTTAGTGTTAGCATTAGGGATAGGGTTTGGTTTATGTTTAGGGTGAGGGTTAGAATCGAGTGCATTTAAGGATAGTGTTAGGGTTAGAGTTAGGTATAGGGTTAGCTTTCGTCGAATCGATGGTCAGTGTTAGGGTGAGGGTTAGGGTTAGGATTAGGGTTAGAATCATCAGCATTTTTAGCGTTAGGGTTGGGGTTAGGGTCAGGGTTTGAGTGCATTTAGGGGTAGGGAAGGAGTTGGGTTAGGATTCGTGTTAGGGTGGTAGCCTCGAGGTTTTGGGTTAGGCTTAGGGTCAGGAGAGCATTTTGGGTCATAATTCAGAGCATTTGGGCTTAGGGTTCGTGTTGAAATTGATTGTTTAGTTAAAGCGTTAGAATCAGGCACATTTAGGGATAGAGTTATGATTAGAATTCAGTGCATTTAGGGTTAGGGTTAGGGTTAGGGTTAGGTTTAGGGTCAGGGTTAGAATCCAGAGCATTTAAGGATAGTGCTAGGGTTAGACTTAGGTTTAGGGTTAGCTTTCGTAGAATCGAGGGTTAGGCTTAGGGTTAGGCTTAGGGTTAGGGTGAGGGTTAGAATCAAGCACAGTTTTAGTGTTAGCGTTAGGGAGAGGGTTAGGGTTAAAATGCTTTTAGGGCTAGTGGATGGGATAGGGTTAGGATAGGTGTTAAGGTTTGTGTTGCTAGATCGAGGTTTACTTTTAGGCTTAGGGTCAGGGTTGCATTTTGGATCAGAATCGAGTGTATTTAGGCTTTGGGTTAGTGTTCAAATTGACGATTTAGTGTTAGGGTTTGAATCGAGCACATTTAGGGTTAGAGTTATGCTTAGAATTCAGTGCATTTAGGGTTAGCGTTAGGGTTAGGGTTAGGTTGAGGGTCATGGTTAAAATCGAGAGCATTTAAGGATAGTACTAGGGTTAGAGTTAGGTTTAGCGTTCTCTTTCGTAGAGTGGAGGGTTAGGCTTAAGGTTAGGCTTAGGGTTAGGGTTAGGGTTAGAATCACGCACATTTTTAGTGGTCTACATTTCATCAGGGTGTGGCTTAGAGTGCATTTAGGGGTAGGTGTAGGAGAAGGGTTAGTATTAGGGTTAAGGTTTGTGTTGGTAGAATCGAGGTTTAGGGTTAGGCTTAGGGTCAGGAATGGATTTTGGGTTAGAGTCCAGTGCATTTAGGGTTAGGGATAGTGTTGAAATTGTCGATTAAGTGTTTGGGTTAGAATCGAGCACATTTAGGGTTAGAGTTTTGGTTAGAATTCCTTAGGGTTAGTGCAAGGGGTAGGGGTAGGGTTAGAGTGCATTTAGGGGTAGGGGTAGGGGTAGGGTTAGGATTAGGGTTAGGGTTTGTGTTGGTAGAATCGAAGTTTAGAGTTAGGCGTAGGTTGAGGATTGCCTTTTGGGTTACAACTGAGTGCATTTAGAGTTAGGGTTAGTGTTGAGATTGACGATTTAGTGTTAGACTTAGAATCGAGCACATTAGGGTTAGAGTTATGGTTAGAATCCACTATATTTAAGCTTAGGGTTAGGGTTAGTGTTATTAAGGTCAGGATTAGAATTGAGAGCATTTCAGGATAGTGTTAGGGTTAGAGTTAGGTTTAGGGTTAGGTTTCGTAGAATTGAGGGTTAGGGTTAGGGTTAGGGTTAGGGATAGAATCAAGCGCATTTTTAGCGTCAGGAGTTAGGTCCGGGTTAGGGTTAGAGTGCATATAAAGATAGGGATAGGAGTAGGGTTGGGATTAGGGTTAGGGTTTGTGTTGGTAGAATCGAGGTTTAGGGTTAGGCTTAAGGTCAGCATTGCATTTTGGGTTAGAGTCGAGTGCATTTAAGGTTAGGCTTAGTGTTGAGATTGACGATTTAGTGTTAGGGTTATAATCGAGCACATTAGGGTTACAGTTATGGTTAGAATCCAGTGCATTTAGGGTTAGCATTAGGGATAGGGTTAGGTTTATGTTTAGGGTGAGGGTTAAAATCGAGTGCATTTAAGGATAGTGTTAGGGTTAGAGTTAGGTATAGGGTTAGCTTTCGTCGAATCGAGGGTCAGTGTTAGGGTGAGGGTTAGGGTTAGGATTAAGTTTAGGCTCAGGAGCATTTTTAGCGTTAGGGTTGGGGTTAGGGTCAGGGTTTGAGTGCATTTAGGGGTAGGGGAGGAGTTGGGTTAGGATTCGGGTTAGGGTTTGTGTTGGTAGAATCGAGGTTTTGGGTTAGGCTTAGGGTCAGGAGAGCATTTTGGGTTGTAATTCAGAGCATTTGGGCTTAGGGTTCGTTTTGAAATTGATGATTTAGGTATAGCGTTAGAATCAGGCACATTTAGGGATAGAGTTATGATTAGAATTCAGTGCATTTAGGGTTAGGGTTAGGGTTAGGGTTAGGTTTAGGGGCAGGGTTAAAATCGAGAGCATTTAAGGATAGTGATAGGATTAGACTTAGCTTTAGCGTTCTCTTTCGTTGCATCGAGGGTTAGGCTTAAGGTTAGGCTTAGGCTTCCTGTTAGGGTTAGAATCAGGCGCATTTTTAGTGTTCTGCTTTTCGTTAGCGTACGGCTTAGAGTGCATTTAGGGGTAGGGGTAGGAGTAGGGTTAAGATTAGGGTTAAGGTTTGTGTTGTTAGAATCGAGGTTTAGGGGTAGTCTTAGGGTCAGGAATGGCTTTTGGGTTAGAGTCGAGTGTATTTAGGGTTAGGGATAGTGTTGAAATTGTCGATTAAGTGTTTGGGTTAGAATCGACCACATTTAGGGTTAGAGTTTTGGTTAGAATTCCTTAGGGTTAGTGTAAGTGGTAGGGGTAGGGTTAGAGTGCTTTTAGGGGAAGGGGTAGGGGTAGGGTTAGGATTAGGGTTAGGGTTTGTTGGTAGAATCGAAGTTTAGAGTTAGGCGTAGGGTGAGGATTGCCTTTTGGGTTACAACTGAGTGCATTTAGAGTTAGGGTTAGTGTTGAGATTGACAATTTAGTGTTAGACTTAGAATGGAGCACATTAGGGTTAGAGTTATGGTTAGAATCCACTATATTTAAGCTTAGGGTTAGGGTTAGGGTTATTAGGGTCAGGATTAGAATCGAGAGCATGTCAGGATAGTGTTAGGGTTAGAGGTAGGTTTAGGGTTAGGTTTCGTAGAATTGAGGGTTAGGGTTAGGGTTAGGGTTAGGGTTAGGGATAGAATCAAGCGCATTTTTAGTGTTAGGGGTTGGGTCAGGGTTAGGGTTAGAGTGCATACAGAGGTAGGGAGAGGAGTCGGGTTGGGATTAGGGTTAGGGTTTGTGTTGGTAGAATCGAGGTTTAGGGTTAGGCTTAGGGTCAGGATTTACTTTAGGGTTAGAGTCGAGTGCATTTAGGGTTAGGCTTAGTGTTGAGATTGACGATTTAGTGTTAGGGTTATAATCGAGCACATTAGGGTTAGAGTTATGGTTGGAATCCAGTGCATTTAGGGTTAGCATTAGGGATAGGGTTTGGTTTATGTTTAGGGTGAGGGTTAGAATCGAGTGCATTTAAGGATAGTGTTAGGTTTAGAGTTAGGTATAGGGTTAGCTTTCGTCGAATCGATGGTCAGTGTTAGGGTGAGGGTTAGGGTTAGGATTAGGGTTAGAATCATCAGCATTTTTAGCGTTAGGGTTGGGGTTAGGGTCAGGGTTTGAGTGCATTTAGGGGTAGGGGAGGAGTTGGGTTAGGATTCGGGTTAGGGTGGTAGACTCGAGGTTTTGGGTTAGGCTTAGGGTCAGGAGAGCATTTTGGGTCATAATTCAGAGCATTTGGGCTTAGGGTTCGTGTTGAAATTGATTGTTTAGTTAAAGCGTTAGAATCAGGCACATTTAGAGATAGAGTTATGATTAGAATTCAGTGCATTTAGGGTTAGGGTTAGGGTTAGGGTTAGGTTTAGGGTCAGGGTTAGAATCCAGAGCATTTAAGAACAGTGCTAGGATTAGACTTAAGTTTAGCCTTCGCTTTCGTTGCATCGAGGGTTAGGCTTAAGGTTAGGCTTAGGCTTACGGTTAGGGTTCGAATCAGGCGCATTTTTAGTGTTCTGCTTTTCGTTAGGGTATGGCTTAGAGTGCATTTAGGGGTAGGGGTAGGAGTAGGGTTAAGATTAGGGTTAAGGTTTGTGTTGGTAGAATCGAGGTTTATGGTTAGGCTTAGGGTCAGGAATGGCTTTTAGGTTAGAGTCGAGTGCATTTAAGGTTAGGGACAGTGTTGAAATTGCCGATTAAGTGTTTGGGTTAGAATCGAGCACATTTAGGGTTAGAGTTTTGGTTAGAATTCCTTAGGGTTAGTGTAAGGGGTAGGGGTAGGGTTAGAGTGCATTTAGGGGTAGGGGTAGGGGTAGGGTTAGGATTAGCGTTAGGGTTTGTGTTGGCAGAATCGAAGTTTACGGTTAGGCGTAGGGTGAGGATTGCCTTTTGGGTTTCAACTGAGTGCATTTAGAGTTAGGGTTAGTGTTGAGATTGACGATTTAGTGTTAGACTTAGAATCGAGCACATTAGGGTTAGAGTTATGGTTAGAATCCACTATATTTAAGCTTAGGGTTAGGGTTAGGGTTATTAGGGTCAGGATTAGAATCGAGAGCATTTAAGGATAGTGTTAGGGTTAGAGTTAGGTTTAGGGTTAGGTTTCGTAGAATTGAGGGTTAGGGTTAGGGTTAGAGTTAGGGATAGAATCAAGCGCATTTTTAGTGTTAGGAGTTGGGTCAGGGTTAGGGTTAGAGTGCATATAGAGGTAGGGATAGGAGTCGGGTTGGGATTAGGGTTAGGGTTTGTGTTGGTAGAATCGAGGTTTAGGGTTAGGCTTAGGGTCAGGATTGCCTTTAGGGTTAGAGTCGAGTGCATTTAGGGTTAGGCTTAGTGTTGAGATTGACGATTTAGTGTTAGGGTTATAATCGAGCACATTAGGGTTAGAGTTATGGTTGGAATTCAGTGAATTTAGGGTAATCATTAGGGATAGGGTTTGGTTTATGTTTAGGGTGAGTGTTAGAATCGAGTGCATTTAAGGATAGTGTTAGGGTTAGAGTTAGGTATAGGGTTAGCTTTCGTCGAATCGAGGGTCAGTGTTAGTGTGAGGGTTAGGGTTAGGATTAGGGTTAGAATCAGGAGCATTTTTAGCGTTTGTGTTGGGGTTAGGATCAGGGTTTGAGTGCATTTAGGGGTAGGGGAGGAGTTGGGTTAGGATTCGGGTTAGGGTTTGTGTTGCTAGACTCGAGGTTTTGAGTTAGGCTTAGGGTCAGGAGAGCATTCTGGGTCATAATTCAGAGCATTTGGGCTTAGGGTTCGTGTTGAAATTGATGATTTAGTTATAGCGTTCGAATCAGGCACATTTAGGGATAGAGTTATGATTAGAATTCAGTGCATTTAGGGTTAGGGTTAGGGTTAGGGTTAGGTTTAGGGTCAGGGTTAGAATCGAGAGCATTTAAGGATAGTGCTAGGGTTAGACTTAGGTTTAGGGTTAGCTTTCGTAGTATCGAGGGTTAGGCTTAGGGTTAGGCTTAGGGTGTGGGTTAGGGTTAGAATCACGCACAGTTTTAGTGTTAGCGTTAGGGTGAGGGTTAGGGTTAAAGTGCTTTTAGGGCTAGTGGATGGGATAGGGTTAGGATAGGTGTTAAGGTTTGTGTTGGTAGAATCGAGGTTTAGGGTTAGGCTTAGGGTCAAGATTGCCTTTTGGGTTAGAATCGAGTGCATATAAGGTGAGGGTTAGTGTTGAGATTGACGATTTAGTGTTAGGGTTATAATCGATCACATTAGGGTTAGAGTTATGGTTAGAATCCAGTCCATTTAGGCTTAGGATTAGGGTTAGGGTTAGGGTTATGTTCAGGGTGAGGGTTAGAATCGAGTGCATTTAAGGATAGTGTTAGGCTTAGAGCTAGGTATAGGGTTAGCTTTCGTAGAATCGAGGGTCATTGTTAAGATGAGGGTTAGGGTTAGGATTAGGGTTAGAATCAGGAGCATTTTTAGCGTTAGGGTTTATGTTAGGGTCAGGGTTTGAGTGCATTTAGGGGTAGGGGAGGAGTTCGGTTAGGATTCGGGTTAGGGTTTGTGTTGGTAGAATCGAGGTTTTGGCTTGGGCGTAGGGTGAGGATTGCCTTTTGGGTTACAACTGAGTGCATTTAGAGTTAGGGTTAGTGTTGAGATTGACGATTTAGTGTTAGACTTAGAATCGAGCACATTAGGGTTAGAGTTATGGTTAGAATCCACTATATTTAAGCTTAGGGTTAGGGTTAAGGTTATTAGGGTCAGGATTAGAATCGAGAGCATTTAAGGACAGTGTTAGGGTTAGAGTTAGGTTTAGGGTTAGGTTTCGTAGAATTGAGGGTTAGGGTTAGGGTTAGGGTTAGGGATAAAATCAAGCGCATTTTTAGCATCAGGAGTTAGGTCAGGGTTAGGGTTAGAGTGCATATAGAGATAGGGATAGGAGTAAGGTTGGGATTAGAGTTAGGGTTTGTGTTGGTAGAATCGAGGTTTAGGGTTAGGCTTAGGGTCAGGATTGCCTTTTGGGTTAGAGTCGAGTGCATTTAGGGTTAGGATTAGTGTTGAGATTGACGATTTAGTGTTAGGATTATAATCGAGTACATTAGGGTTAGAGTTATGGTTAGAATCCAGTGCATTTAGGGTTAGCATTAGGGATGGTGTTAGGTTTATGTTTAGGGTGAGGGTTAGAATCGAGTGCATTTAAGGATAGTGTTAGGGTTAGAGTTAGGTATAGGGTTAGCTTTCGTCGAATCGAGGGTCAGTGTTAGGGTGAGGGTTAGGGTTACGATTAAGTTTAGGCTCAGGAGCATTTTTAGCGTTAGGGTTGGGGTTAGGGTCAGGGTTTGAGTGCATTTAGGGGTAGGGGAGGAGTTGGGTTAGAATTCGGGTTAGGGTTTGTGTTGGTAGAATCGAGGTTTTGGGTTAGGCTTAGGGTCAGGAGAGCATTTTGGGTTATAATTCAGAGCCTTTGGGCTTAGAGTTCGTGTTGAAATTGATGATTTAGTTATAGAGTTAGAATCAGGCACATTTAGGGATAGAGTTATGATTAGAATTCAGTGCATTTAGGGTTAGGGTTAGGGTTAGGTTTAGGGTCAGGGTTAAAATCGAGAGCATTTAAGGATATTGCTAGGATTAGACTTAGGTTTAGCGTTCGCTTTCGTTGCATCGAGGGTTAGGCTTAAGGTTAGGCTTAGGCTTCCTGTTAGGGTTCGAATCAGGCGCATTTTTAGTGTTCTGCTTTTCGTTAGGGTACGGCTTAGAGTGCATTTAGGGGTAGGGGTAGGAGTAGGGTGAGGATTAGGGTTAAGGTTTGTGTTGGTAGAATCGAGGTTTAGGGTTAGGCTTAGGGTCAGGAATGGATTGTGGGTTAGAGTCGAGTGTATTTAGGGTTAGGGATAGTGTTGAAATTGTCGATTAAGTGTTTGGGTTAGAATAGAGCACATTTAGGGTTAGAGTTTTGTTTAGAATTCCTTAGGGTTAGTGTAAGGGGTAGGGGTAGGGTTAGAGTGCATTTAGGGATAGGGGTAGGGGTAGGGTTGGGATTAGGGTTAGGGTTTGTTGGTAGAATCGAAATTTGTGGTTAGGCGTAGGGTGAGAATTGCCTTTTGGGTTACAACTGAGTGCATTTAGAGTTAGGGTTAGTGTTGAGATTGACAATTTAGTGTTAGACTTAGAATGGAGAACATTAGGGTTAGAGTTATGGTTAGAATCCACTATATTTAAGCTTAGGGTTAGGGTTAGGGTTATTAGGGTCAGGATTAGAATCGAGAGCATTTCAGGATAGTGTTAGGGTTAGAGTTAGGTTTAGGGTTAGATTTCGTAGAATTGAGGGTTAGGGTTAGGGTTAGGATGAGGGATAGAATCAAGCGCATTTTTAGTGTTGCGGGTTGGGTCAGGGTTTGGGTTAGAGTGCATACAGAGGTAGGGATAGGAGTAGGGTTGGGATTACGGTTAGGGTTTGTGTTGGTAGAATCGAGGTTTAGGGTTAGGCTTAGGGTCAGGATTTCCTTTAGGGTTAGAGTCGAGTGCATTTAGGGTCAGACTTAGTGTTGAGATTGACGATTTAGTGTTAGGGTTATAATCGAGCACATTAGGGTTAGAGTTATGGTTAGAATCCACTATATTTAAGCTTAGGGTTAGGGTTAGGGTTATTAGGGTCAGGATTAGAATCCAGAGCATTTCAGGATAATGTTAAGGTTAGAGTTAGGTTTAGGGTTAGGTTTCGTAGAATTGAGGGTTAGGGTTAGGGTTAGGGTTAGGGATAGAATCAAGCGCATTTTTAGCGTCAGGAGTTAGGTCAGGGTTAGGGTTAGAGTGCATATAGAGATAGGGATAGGAGTAGGGTTGGGATTAGGGTTAGGGTTTGTGTTGGTAGAATCGAGGTTTAGGGTTAGGCTTAAGGTCAGCATTGCATTTTGGGTTAGAGTCGAGTGCATTTAGGGTTAGGCTTAGTGTTGAGATTGACGATTTAGTGTTAGGGTTATAATCGAGCACATTAGGGTTAGAGTTATGGTTAGAATCCAGTGCATTTAGGGTTAGCATTAGGGATAGGGTTAGGTTTATGTTTAGGGTGAGGGTTAGAATCGAGTGCATTTAAGGATAATGTTAGGGTGAGAGTTAGCTATAGGGTTAGCTTTCGTAGAATCGAGGGTCAGTGTTAGGGTGAGGGTTAGGTTTAGGATTAGGGTTAGAATCAGGAGTATTTTTAGCGTTAGGGTTGGGGTTAGGGTCAGGGTTTGAGTGCATTTAGGGGTAGGGGAGGAGTTGGGTTAGGATTCGGGTTAGGGTTTCTGTTGGTAGAATCGAGGTTTTGGGTTAGGCTTAGGGTCAGGAGAGCATTTTGGGTCATAATTCAGAGCATTTGGGCTTAGGGTTAGTGTTGAAATTGATTGTTTAGTTAAAGCGGTAGAATCAGGCACATTTAGGGATAGAGTTATGATTAGAATTCAGTGCATTTAGGGTTAGGGTTAGTGTTAGGGTTAGGTTTAGGCTCAGGGTTAGAATCGAGAGCATTTAAGGATAGTGCTAGGGTTAGACTTAGGTTTAGGGTTAGCTTTCGTAGAATCGAGGGTTAGGCTTAGGGTTAGGCTGAGGGTGAGGGTGAGGGTTAGAATCAAGCACAGTTTTAGTGTTAGCGTTAGGGTGAGGGTTAGGGTTAAAGTGCTTTTAGGGCTAGTGGATGGGATAGGGTTAGGATAGGTGTTAAGGTTTGTGTTGGTAGATCGAGGTTTAGGTTTAGGCTTAGGGCCAGCATTGCATTTTGGATCAGAATCGAGTGTATTTAGGCTTTGGGTTAGTGTTCAAATTGACGATTTAGTGTTAGGGTTTGAATCGAGCACATTTAGGGTTAGAGTTATGCTTAGAATTCAGTGCATTTAGGGTTAGCGTTAGGGTTAGGGTTAGGTTGAGGGACAGGGTTAAAATCGAGAGCATTTAAGGATAGTGCTAGGGTTAGAGTTAGGTTTAGCGTTCTCTTTCGTAGAGTGGAGGGTTAGGCTTAAGGTTAGGCTTAGGGTTAGGGTTAGGGTTAGAATCAGGCACATTTTTAGTGGTCTACATATCATCAGCGTATGGCTTAGAGTGCATTTAGGGGTAGGTGTAGGAGAAGGGTTAGTATTAGGGTTAAGGTTTGTGTTGGTAGAATCGAGGTTTAGGGTTAGGCTTAGGGTCAGGAATGGATTTTGGGTTAGAGTCGAGTGCATTTAGGGTTAGGGATAGTGTTGAAATTGTCGATTAAGTGTTTGGGTTAGAATCGAGCACATTTAGGGTTAGAGTTTTGGTTAGAATTCCTTAGGGTTAGTGTAAGGGGTAGGGGTAGGGTTAGAGTGCATTTAGGGGTAGGGGTAGGGGTAGGGTTAGGATTAGGGTTAGGGTTTGTGTTGGTAGAATCGAAGTTTAGAGTTAGGCGTAGGTTGAGGATTGCCTTTTGGGTTACAACTGAGTGCATTTAGAGTTAGGGTTAGTGTTGAGATTGACGATTTAGTGTTAGACTTAGAATCGAGCACATTAGGGTTAGAGTTATGGTTAGAATCCACTATATTAATCTGAGGGTTAGGGTTAGGGTTATTAGGGTCAGAATTAGAATCGAGAGCATTTCAGGATAGTGTTAGGGTTAGAGTTAGGTTTAGGGTTAGGTTTCGTAGAATTGAGGGTTAGGGTTAGGGTTAGGCTTAGGGATAGAATCAAGGGCATTTTTAGCGTCAGGAGTTAGGTCAGGGTTAGGGTTAGAGTGCATATAGAGGTAGGGATAGGAGTAGGGTTGGGATTAGGGTTAGGGTTTGTGTTGGTAGAATGGAGGTTTAGGGTTAGGCTTAGGGTCAGGATTTCCTTTAGGGGTAGAGTCGAGTGCATTAAGGGTTAGGCTTAGTGTTGAGATTGACGATTTAGTGTTAGGGTTATAATCGAGCACATTAGGGTTAGAGTTATGGTTGGAATCCAGTGCATTTAGGGTTAGCATTAGGGATAGGGTTTGGTTTATGTTTAGGGTGAGGGTTAGAATCGAGTGCATTTAAGGATAGTGTTAGGGTTAGAGTTAGGTATAGGGTTAGCTTTCGTCGAATCGATGGTCAGTGTTAGGGTGAGGGTTAGGGTTGGGATTAAGTTTAGGCTCAAGAGCATTTTTAGCGTTAGGGTTGGGGTTAGGGTCAGGGTTTGAGTGCATTTAGGGGTAGGGGAGGAGTTGGGTTAGGATTCGGGTTAGGGTTTCTGTTGGTAGAATCGAGGTTTTGGGTTAGGCTTAGGGTCAGGAGAGCATTTTGGGTCATAATTCAGAGCATTTGGGCTTAGGGTTCGTGTTGAAATTGATGATTTAGTTATAGCGTTCGAATCAAGCACATTTAGGGATAGAGTTATGATTAGAATTCAGTGCATTTAGGGTTAGGGTTAGGGTTAGGGTTAGGTTTAGGGTCAGGGTTAAAATCGAGAGCATTTAAGGATAGTGCTGGGATTAGACTTAAGTTTAGCGTTCGCTTTCCTTGCATCGAGGGTTAGGCTTAAGGTTAGGCTTAAGCTTACGGTTAGGGTTCGAATTAGGCGCATTTTCAGTGTTCTGCTTTTCGTTAGGGTACGGCTTAGAGTGCATTTAGTGGTAGGGATAGGAGTAGGGTTAGGATTAGGGTTAAGGTTTGTGTTGGTAGAATCGAGGTTTATGGTTAGGGTTAGGGTCAGGAATGGCTTTTGGGTTAGAGTCGAGTGCATTTAGGGTTAGGGATAGTGTTGAAATTGACGATTTAGTGTTTGGGTTAGAATCGAGCACATTTAGGGTTAGAGTTTTGGTTAGAATTCGTTAGGGCTAGGGTTAGTGTTAGGGGTAGTGGTAGGATTAGAGTGCATTTAGGGGTAGGGGTAGGGGTAGGGTTAGTATTAGGGTTAGTGTTTGTGTTGGTAGAATCGAAGTTTACGGTTAGGCGTTGGGTGAGGATTGCCTTTTGGGTTACAACTGAGTTCATTTAGAGTTAGGATTAGTGTTGAGATTGAAGATTTAGTGTTAGACTTAGAATCGAGCACATTAGGGTTAGAGTTATGGTTAGAATCCACTATATTTAAGCTTAGGGTTAGTGTTAGGGTTATTAGGGTCAGGATTAGAATAGAGAGCATTTAAGGATAGTGTTAGGGTTAGAGTTAGGTTTAGGGTTAGGTTTCATAAAATTGAGGGTTAGTGTTAGGGTTAGGGTTAGGGATAGAATCAAGCGCATATTTAGTGTTAGGGGTTGGGTCAGGGTTAGGGTTAGAGTGCATATATAGGTAGGGATAGGAGTAGGGTTGGGATTAGGGTTAGGGTTTGTCTTGGTAGAATGGAGGTTTAGGGTTAGGCTTAGGGTCAGGATTGCCTTTAGTGTTAGAGTCGAGTGCATTTAGGGTGAGGCTTAGTGTTGAGATTGACGATTTAGTGTTAGGGTTTGAATCGAGCACATTTAGCGTTAGAGTTATGTTTAGAATCTAGTGCATTTAGGGTTAGGGTTAGTGTTAGGGTTAGGTTTATGTTTAGGGTGAGGGTTAGAATCGAGTGCATTTAAGGATAGTGTTAGGGTTAGAGTTAGGTATAGGGTTAGCTTTCATAGAATCGAGGGTCAGTGTTAGGGTTAGGGTTAGGGGTAGAATTAGGATTAGAATCAAGCGCATTTTTAGTGTTAGGATTGGGGTTAGAGTTAGGGTTGGAGTGCATTTAGGGGTAGGGGAGGAGTTGAGTTAGGATTAGGGTTAGGGTTTGTGTTGGTAGAATCGAGGTTTTGGGTTAGGCGTAGGGTCAGGAGAGCATTTTGGGTCATAATTCAGAGCATTTGGGCTTAGGGTTAGTGTTGAAGTTGATGATTTCCTTATAGCATTCGAATCAGGCACATTTAGGGATAGAGTTATGATTAGAATTCAGTGCATTCAGGGTTAGGGTTAGGGTTAGGGTTATTGTTAGGTTTAGGGTCAGGGTTAGAATTGAGAGCATTAAGAGTAGTGCTAGGGTTAGTGTAAGGTTTAGGGTTAGCTTTCGTAGAATCGAGGGTTAGACTTAGGGTTAGGCTTAGGGTGAGTGTTAGGGTTAGAATCAAGCACAGTTTTAGTGTTAGCGTTAGGGTGAGGGTTAGGGTTAAAGTGCTTTTAGGGCTAGTGGAAGGGGTACAGTTAGGATTAGGGTTAAGGTCTGTGTTTGTAGAATCGAGGTTTAGGTTTAGGCTTAGGGTCAGGATTGCATTTTGGATCAGAATCTAGTGTAGTTAGGCTTTGCGTTAGTGTTCAAATTGACGATTTAGTGTTAGGGTTTTAATCGAGCACATTTAGGGTTAGAGTAATGGTTAGAATTCAGTGCATTTAGGGTTAGGGTTAAGGTTAGTGTTAGGGTTAGGTTTAGGGTCAGGGTTAAAATCGAGAGCATTTAAGGATAGTGCTAGGGTTAGACTTAGGTTTAGCGTTCGCTTTCGTAGCATCGAGGGTTAGGCTTAAGGTTAGGCTTAGGCTTAGTGTTCGGGTTAGAATCAGGAGCATTTTTAGTGTTCTGGTTTTCGTTAGGGTACGGCTTAGAGTGCATTTAGGGGTAGGGGTAGGAGTAGGGTGAGGATTAGGGTTAAGGTTTGTGTTGGTAGAATCGAGGTTTAGGGTTAGGCTTAGGGTCAGGAATGGCTTTTGGGTTAGAGTCGAGTGCATTTAGGGTTAGGGATAGTGTTGAAATTGACGATTTAGTGTTTGGGTTAGAATCGAGCACATTTAGGGTTAGAGTTTTGGTTAGAATTCGTTAGTGTTAGGGTTAGTGTAAGGGGTAGGGGTAGGGTTAGAGTGCATTTAGGGGTAGGGGTAGGGGTAGGGTTAGGATTAGGGTTAGGGTTTGTGTTGGTAGAATGGAAGTTTAGGGTTAGGCGTTGGGTGAGGATTGCCTTTTGGGTTACAACTGAGTGCATTTAGAGTTAGGGTTAGTGTTGAGATTGACGATTTAGTGTTAGACTTAGAATCGAGCACAGTAGGGTTAGAGTTATGGTTAGAATCCACTACATTTAAGCTTAGGGTTAGGGTTAGGGTTATTAGGGTCAGGATTAGAATCGAGAGCATTTAAGGATAGTGTTAGGGTTAGAGTTGGGTTTAGGGTTAGGTTTCGTAGAACTGAGGGTTAGGGTTAGGGTTAGGGTTAGGGCTAGAATCAAGCGCATTTTTAGTGTTGCGGCTTGGGTCAGGGTTAGGGTTAGAGTGCATATAGAGGTAGGGATAGGAGTAGGGTTGGGATTAGGGTTAGCGTTTGTGTTGGTAGAATCGAGGTTTAGGGTTAGCCTTAGGGTGAGGATTACCTTTTGGGTTAGAGTCGAGTGCATTTAGGGTGAGGCTTAGTGTTGAGATTGACGATTTAGTGTTAGGGTTATAATCGAGCACATTATGGTTAGAGTTATGGTTAGAATCCAGTGCATTTAGGGTTAGCATTAGGGATAGGGTTAGGTTTATGTTTAGGGTGAGGGTTAGAATCGAGTGCATTTAAGGATAGTGTTAGGGTTAGAGTTAGATATAGGATTAGCTTTCGTAGAATCGAGGGTCAGTGTTAGGGTGAGGGTTAGGGTTAGGATTAGGGTTAGAGTCAGGAGCATTTTTAGCGTTAGGGTTGGGGTTAGGATCAGGGTTTGAGTGCATTTAGGGGTAGGGGAGGAGTTGCGTTAGGATTAGGGTTAGGGTTTGTGTTGGTAGAATCGAGGTTTTGGGTTAGGCTTAAGGTCAATAGAGCATTTTGGGTCATAATTCAGAGCATTTGGGCTTAGGGTTAGTGTTGAAATTGATGATTTCGTTATAGCGTTCGAATCAGGCACATTTAGGGATAGAGTTATGATTAGAATGCAGTGCATTTAGGGTTAGGGTTAGGGTTAGGGTTAAGTTTAGGGTCAGGGTTATAATCGAGAGCATTAAGGATAGTGCTAAGGTTAGCGTTAGGTATAGGGTTAGCTTTCGTAGTATCGAGGGTTAGGCTTAGAGTCAGGCTTAGGGTGAGGCTTAGGGTTAGAATCAAGCACAGTTTTAGTGTTAGCGTTAGGGTGAGGATTAGGGTAAAAGAGCTTTTAGGGCTAGTGGAAGGGATAGGGTTAGGATTAGGGTTAAGGTTTGTGTTGGTAGAATCGAGGTTTAGGTTTAGGCTTAGGGTCAGGATTGCATTTTGGATCAGAATCGAGTGTATTTAGGCTTTGCGTTAGTGTTCAAATTGACGATTTAGTGTTAAGGTTTGAATCGAGCACATATAGGGTTAGAGTTGTGTTTAGAATTCAGTGCATTTATTGTTAGCGTTAGGGTTAGGGTTAGGTTGAGGGTCAGGGTTAAAATCGAGAGCATTTAAGGATAGTGCTAGGGTTAGAGTTAGGTTTAGCGTTTGCTTTCGTAGAATCGAGGGTTACGCTTAAGCTCAGGCTTAGGGTTAGGGTTAGGGTTAGAATCAGGCACATTTTTAGTGGTCTGCTTTTCATCAGGGTATGGCTTAGACTGCATTTAGTGGTAGGCGTAGGAGTAGGGTTAGGATTAGGGTTAGGGTTTGTGTTGGTAGAATCGAAGTTTAGGGTTAGGCGTAGGGTGAGGATTGCCTTTTGGGTTACAACTGAGTGCATTTAGAGTGAGAGTTAGTGTTGAGATTGACGATTTAGTGTTAGACTTAGAATCGGGCACAGTAGGGTTAGAGTTATGGTTAGAATCCACTATATTTAAGCTTAGGGTTAGGGTTAGGGTTAGTACGGTCAGTATTAGAATAGAGAGCATTTAAGGATAGTGTTAGGGTTAGAGTTAGGTTTAGGGTTAGGTTTCGTAGAATTGAGGGTTAGAGTAAGGATTAGGGTTAGTGTTAGGGATAGAATCAAGCGCTTTTTCAGTGTTAGGGGTTGGGTCAGGGTTAGGGTTGGAGTGCATACAGAGGTAGGGATAGGAGTAGGGTTGGGATTAGGGTTAGGGTTTGTGTTGGTAGAATCGAGGTTTAGGTTTAGGCTTAGGGTCAGGATTGCATTTTGGATCAGAATCGAGTGTATTTAGGCTTTGGGTTAGTGTTCAAATTGACGATTTAGTGTTAGGGTTTGAATCGAGCACATTTAGGGTTAGAGTTACGCTTAGAATTCAGTGCATTTAGGGTTAGCGTTAGGGTTAGGGTTAGGTTGAGGGTCAGGGTTAAAATCGAGAGCATTTAAGGATAGTGCTAGGGTTAGAGTTAGGTTTAGCGTTCGCTTTCGTAGAATCGAGTGTTAGGCTTAAGGTTAGGCTTAGGGTTAGGGTTAGGGTTAGAATCAGGCACATTTTTAGTGGTCTGCTTTTCATCAGGGTATGGCTTAGTGTGCATTTAGGGTTAGGCGTAGGAGTAGGGTTAGGCTTAGCGTCAGGAATGGCTTTTATGTTAGAGTCGAGTGCATTTAGGGTTAGGGAGAGTGGTGAAATTGACGATTTAGTGTTTGGGTTAGAATCGAGCCCATTTAGGGTTAGAGTTTTGGTTAGAATTCGTTAGGGTTAGAGTTAGTGTAAGGGGTAGGGGTAGGGTTAGAGTGCATTTAGGGGTAGGGGTAGGGGTAGGGTTAGGATTAGGGTTAGGGTTTGTGTTGGCAGAATGGAAGTTTACGGTTAGGCGTAGGGTGAGGATTGCCTTTTGGGTTACAACTGAGTGCATTTAGAGTTAGGGTTAGTGTTGAGGTTGACGATTTAGTGTTAGACTTAGAATCGAGCACAGTAGGGTTAGAGTTATGGTTAGAATCCACTATATTTAAGCTTAGGGTTAGGGTTAGGGTTATTAGGGTCAGGATTAGAATCGAGAGCATTTAAGGATAGTGTTAGGGTTAGAGTTGGGTTTAGGGTTAGGTTTCGTAGAACTGAGGGTTAGGGTTAGGGTTAGGGTTAGGGCTAGAATCAAGCGCATTTTTAGTGTTAGGGGTTGGGTCAGGGTTAGGATTAGAGTGCATATAGAGGTAGGGATAGGAGTAGGGTTGGGATTAGGGTTAGGGTTTGTGTTGGTAGAATCGAGGTTTAGGGTTAGCCTTAGGGTGAGGATTACATTTTGGGTTAGAGTCAGGTGCATTTAGGGGGAGGCTTAGTGTTGAGATTGACGATTTAGTGTTAGGGTTATAATCGAGCACATTAGGGTTAGAGTTATGGTTAGAATCCAGTGCATTTAGGGTTAGCATTAGGGATAGGGTTAGGTTTATGTTTAGGGTGAGGGTTAGAATCGAGTGCATTTAAGGATAGTGTTAGGGTGAGAGTTAGGTATAGGATTAGCTTTCGTAGAATCGAGGGTCAGTGTTAGGGTGAGGGTTAGGGTTAGGATTAGGGTTAGGGTCAGGAGTATTTTTAGCGTTAGGGTTGGGGTTAGGGTCAGGGTTTGAGTGCATTTAGGGGTAGGGGAGGAGTTGCGTTAGGATTAGGGTTAGGGTTTGTGTTGGTAGAATCGAGGTTTTGGGTTAGGCTTAAGGTCAATAGAGCATTTTGGGTCATAATTCAGAGCATTTGGGCTTAGGGTTAGTGTTGAAATTCATGATTTCGTTATAGCTTTCGAATCAGGCACATTTAGGGATAGAGTTATGATTAGAATGCAGTGCATTTAGGGTTAGGGTTAGGGTTAGGGTTAGGGTTAAGTTTATGGTCAGGGTTATAATCGAGAGCATTAAGGATAGTGCTAAGGTCAGCGTTAGGTATAGCCTTAGCTTTCGTAGTATCGAGGGTTAGGCTTAGGGTCAGGCTTAGGGTGAGTGTTAGGGTTAGAATCAAGCACAGTTTTAGTGTTAGCGTTAGGGTGAGGATTAGGGTTAAAGAGCTTTTAGGGCTAGTGGAAGGGATAGGGTTAGGATTAGGGTTAAGGTTTGTGTTGGTAGAATCGAGGTTTAGGTTTAGGCTTAGGGTCAGGATTGCATTTTGGATCAGAATCGAGTGTATTTAGGCTTTGCGTTAGTGTTCAAATTGACGATTTAGTGTTAAGGTTTGAATCGAGCACATATAGGGTTAGAGTTATGTTTAGAATTCAGTGCATTTATTGTTAGCGTTAGGGTTAGGGTTAGGTTGAGGGTCAGGGTTAAAATCGAGAGCATTTAAGGATAGTGCTAGGGTTAGAGTTAGGTTTAGCGTTCGCTTTTGTAGAATCGAGGGTTAGGCTTAAGCTCAGGCTTAGGGTTAGGGTTAGGGTTAGAATCAGGCACATTTTTAGTGGTCTGCTTTTCATCAGGGTATGGCTTAGAGTGCATTTAGTGGTAGGCGTAGGAGTAGGGTTAGGATTAGGGTTAGGGTTTGTGTTGGTAGAATCGATGTTTAGGGTTAGGCGTAGGGTGAGGATTGCCTTTTGGGTTACAACTGAGTGCATTTAGAGTGAGAGTTAGTGTTGAGTTTGACGATTTAGTGTTAGACTTAGAATCGGGCACAGTAGGGTTAGAGTTATGGTTAGAATCCACTATATTTAAGCTTAGGGTTAGGGTTAGGGTTAGTACGGTCAGTATTAGAATAGAGAGCATTTAATGATAGTGTTAGGGTTAGAGTTAGGTTTAGGGTTAGGTTTCGTAGAATTGAGGGTTAGAGTAAGGATTAGGGTTAGTGTTAGGGATAGAATCAAGCGCTTTTTCAGTGTTAGGGGTTGGGTCAGGGTTAGGGTTGGAGTGCATACAGAGGTAGGGATAGGAGTAGGGTTGGGATTAGGGTTAGGGTTTCTGTTGGTAGAATCGAAGTTTAGCTTTAGGCTTAAGGTCAAGATTGCATTTTGGATCAGAATCGAGTGTATTTAGGCTTTGGGTTAGTGTTCAAATTGACGATTTAGTGTTAGGGTTTGAATCGAGCACATTTAGGGTTAGAGTTACGCTTAGAATTCAGTGCATTTAGGGTTATCGTTAGGGTTAGGGTTAGGTTGAGGGTCAGGGTTGAAATCGAGAGCATTTAAGGATAGTGCTAGGGTTAGAGTTAGGTTTAGCGTTCGCTTTC
Organism: Notamacropus eugenii; assembly: GCF_028372415.1. Classification (NCBI taxonomy): domain Eukaryota; kingdom Metazoa; phylum Chordata; class Mammalia; order Diprotodontia; family Macropodidae; genus Notamacropus; species Notamacropus eugenii. The sequence goes on from NW_027325139.1 coordinate 91,924, forward strand.
GTAGAATCGAGTGTTAGGCTTAAGGTTACGCTTAGGGTTAGGGTTAGGGTTAGAATCAGGTACATTTTTAGTGGTCTGCTTTTCATCAGGGTATGGCTTAGAGTGCATTTAGGGTTAGGCGTAGGAGTAGGGTTAGGCTTAGGGTCAGGAATGGCTTTTGTGTTAGAGTCGAGTGCATTTAGGGTTAGGGATAGTGTTGAAATTGACGATTTAGTGTTTGGGTTAGAATCGAGCACATTTAGGGTTAGAGTTTTGGTTAGAATTCGTTAGGGTTAGGGTTAGTGTTAGGGGTAGTGGTAGGATTAGAGTGCATTTAGGGGTAGGGGTAGGGGTAGGGTTAGGATTAGGGTTAGTGTTTGTGTTGGTAGAATCGAAGTTTACGGTTAGGCGTTGGGTGAGGATTGCCTGTTGGGTTACAGCTGAGTGCATTTAGAGTTAGGGTTAGTGTTGAGATTGACGATTTAGTGTTAGACTTAGAATCGAGCCCATTAGGGTTAGAGTTATGGTTAGAATCCACTATATTTAAGCTTAGGGTTAGTGTTAGGGTTATTAGGGTCAGGATTAGAATCGAGAGCATTTAAGGATAGTGTTAGGGTTAGAGTTAGGTTTAGGGTTAGGTTTCGTAGAATTGAGGGTTAGTGTTAGGGTTAGGGTTAGGGATAGAATCAAGCGCATTTTTATTGTTAGGGGTTGGGTCAGGGTTAAGGTTAGAATGCATATAGAGGTAGGGATAGGAGTAGGGTTGGGATTAGGGTTAGGGTTTGTGTTGGTAGAATCGAGGTTTAGGGTTAGGCTTAGGGTCAGGATTGCTTTTTGGGTTAGAGTCGAGTGCATTTAGGGTTAAGCTTAGAGTTGAGATTGACGATTTAGTGTTAGGCTTAGAATCGAGCACATTAGGGTTAGAGTTATGGTTAGAATCCACTGCATTTAGGCTTAGAGTTAGGGTTAGGGTTATTAGGGTCAGGATTAGAATCGAGAGCATTTAAGGATAGTGTTAGGGTTAGAGTTAGGTTTAGGGTTAGGTTTCATAGAATTGAGGGTTAGGGTTAGGGTCAGAATCAAGCGCATTTTTAGTGTTGGGGTTGGGTTAGGGTTAGAGTTAGAGTGCATATAGATTTAGGGATAGGAGGAGGGTTAGGATTAGGGTTAGGGTTTGTGTTGGTAGAATCGAGGTTTAGGGTTAGGCTTAGGGTCAGGAATGGCTTTTGGGTTAGAGTCGAGTGCATTTAGGGTTAGGGATAGTGTTGAAATTGACGATTTAGTGTTTGGTTAGAATCGAGCACATTTAGGGTTAGAGGTTTGGTTAGAATTCCTTAGAGTTAGGTTTAGTGTAAGGGGTAAGGGTAGGGTTAGAGAGCATTTAGGGGTAGGGGTAGAGGTAGGG
>NW_027325140.1:0-92343 GCF_028372415.1 Notamacropus eugenii
ATTTGGAAGTGGAATTTAGAATTGGAATTTGGAAGTAGAATTTGGAATTGGAATTTGAAAGTGGATTTGGGTATCAGAATTTGAAATTGGAATTTAGAACTGGAATAAGGAAGTGTAATTTTCGAAGTGGTATTTAGAATTGGAATTTCGAACTGCAATTTGGAAGTGGAATATGGAACTTCAATTTGGAACGGGAATTTAGAAGTGGCATTTGAAATTCGAATTTAGAAGTGTAATTTGATATTGGAATTTGTAATTGGAATTTAGATTTGGAATTTGGAATTGGAATTTAGAACTTGAATTTGGAAGTGGAATTTGGAAGTGGATGTTCGAATTGGAATTTGGAATGGGAATTTGGAATTGGAATTTAGAACTGGAATATGGAAGTGGAATTTAGAATTGGAATTTCTAAGAGGAGTTTGGAAGTGAAATTTAGAATTTGAAATCCGAACTGGAATTTGGAAGTGGAATTTGGACCTTCAATTTGGAACTGAAATTTGGAAGTGGAATTTGGAAGTGGAATGTAGAATTGGAATTTTGAAATTGAAATTGGAAATGTTATCTGAAACACACATTTACAAGTGTACATAGAAAGCAAACTTTTATTGATAAGGTGTAATTTCAATCTGGAATCCTGATTTCAGGAAGCCATTGAAGTGCGACATGTGGAAGAGAATTATAATATCAGAAATTTAAAAAGGAAATCAGAAGGGAAATTTGGAACGAGATTGTGTAAGTGAATTTTGGACCTGCATTTGGCAATTGTAGGTTGGAACTGGAATTTTGAATTGGAATTTAGAAGTGGAATTTGATACTGAAATTTTAAAGTGAAATGTAGAGTTGAAATGTAAAACTGGAATTTGGAACTGGAATTTGGAAGTGAAATTTAGAATTGGAATTTGGAAGTAGAATTTGGAATTGGAATTTGGAAGTGGAGTTTGGAATCAGAATTTGGCATTGGAGTTTAGAACTGGAATATGGAAGCGGAATTTGGAAGTATAATTTAGAATTGGAATTTTGAATGGGAATTTGGAATTGGAATTTAGAACTGGAATATGGAAGTGGAATTTGTAAGTGGAATTTAGAATTGGAATTTCCAACAGGAGTTTGGAAGTGAAATTTAGAATTTGAAATCCGAACTGGAATTTGGAAGTGGAATTTGGACCTTCAATTAGGAACTGGAATTTGGAAGTGGAATTTGGCAGTGGAATGTAGAATTGGAATTTGGAAATTGAATTCGGAAGTTTTATTGAAACAGACATTTACAAGGGTACTTAGAAAGCAGACTTTTATCGATAAGGTGTAATTTCAATCTGGAATCATAATTTCAGGGATGCAATTGAAGTGTGACATGTGGAAGAAAATTATAGTATCAGAAACTGGAAAAGGAAATCAGAAGGGAAATTGGGAAGGGGTTTTTTAAGTGAATTTTCGACCTGCATTTGGTAATTGGAGGTTGGACCTGGAATTTTGAATTGGAATTTAGAAGTGGAATTTGATACTGAAATGTGGAACTCAAATTTAGAGTTAAAATTTAGAACTGGAATTTGGAAGTGGAATTTGGAATTGGAATTTGGAAGTGCATTTTGGAATGAGAATTTGGAATTGGAATTTAGAACTGGAATATGAAAGTGGAATTTGGAAGTGGAATTTAGAATTGGAATTTTGAATGGGAATTTGGAATTGGAATTTAGAACTGGAATATGGGAGTGGAATTTGGAAGTGGAATTTAGAATTGGAATTTGGAAGTAGAATTTGGAATTGGAATTTGAAAGTGGATTTGGGTATCAGAATTTGAAATTGGAATTTAGAACTGGAATAAGGAAGTGTAATTTTCGAAGTGGAATTTAGAATTCTAATTTCGAACTCCAATTTGGAAGTGGAATATGGAACTTCAATTTGGAACGGGAATTTAGAAGTGGCATTTGAAATTCGAATTTAGAAGTGTAATTTGTTATTGGAATTTAGATTTGGAATTTGGAATTGGAATTTAGAACTTGAATTTGGAAGTGGAATTTGGAAGTGGAATTTCGAATTGGAATTTGGAATGGGAATTTGGAATTGGAATTTAGAACTGGAATATGGAAGTGGAATTTGGAAGTGGAATTTAGAATTGGAATTTCGAAGTGGAGTTTGGAAGTGAAATTTAGAATTTGAAATCCGAACTGGAATTTGGAAGTGGAATTTGGACCTTCAATTTGGAACTGGAATTTGGAAGTGGAATTTGGAAGTGGAAAGTAGAATTGGAATTTTGAAATTGAAATTGGAAGTGTTATTTGAAACACACATTTACAAGTGTACATAGAAAGCAAACTTTTATCGATAAGGTGTAATTTCAATCTGGAATCCTGATTTCAGGAAGCCATTGAAGTGCGACATGTGGAAGAGAATTATAATATCAGAAACTTCAAAAGGAAATCAGAAGGGAAATTTGGAACGGGATTGTGTAAGTGAATTTTCGACCCGCGTTTGGCAATTGGAGGTTGGAAATGGAATTTTGAATTGGAATTTAGAAGTGGCATTTGATACTGAAATTTTAAAGTGAAATTTAGAGTTGAAATGTAGAACTGGAATTTGGAACTGGAATTTGGAAGTGAAATTTAGAATTGGAATTTAGAATTGGAATTTGGAAGTAGAATTTGGAATTGGAATTTAGAGGTAGAATTTGGAATTGGAATTTGGAAGTGGAGTTTGGAATCAGAATTTGGAATTGGAATTTAGAACTGGAATATGGAAAAGGAATTTGGAAGTATAATTTCGAATTGGAATTTTGAATGGGAATTTAGAATTGGAATTTAGAACTGGAATATGGAAGTGAAATTTGGAAGTGGAATTTAGAATTGGAATTTCAAACTGGAGTTTGTAAGTGAAATTTAGAATTTGAAATCCGAACTGGAATTTGGAAGTGGAATTTGGACCTTCAATTTGGAACTGGAATTTGGAAGTGGAATGTAGAATTGGAATTTTGAAAGTGAAATTGGAAGTGTTATTTGAAACACAAATTTACAAGTGTACATAGAAAGCAAACTTTTATCGATAAGGTGTAATTTCAATCTGGAATCCTGATTTCAGGAAGCCATTGAAGTGCGACATGTGAAAGAGAATTATAATATCAGAAACTTCAAAAGGAAATCAGAAGGGAAATTTGGAACGGAATTGTGTAAGTGAATTTTCGACCTGCGTTTGGCAATTGGAGGTTGGAACTGGGATTTTGAATTGGAATTTAGAAGTTTAATTTGATACTGAAATTTTAAAGTGAAATTTAGAGTTGAAATATAGAACTGGAATTTGGAACTGGAATTTGGAATTGAAATTTGGAAGTAGAATTTGGAATTGGAATTTAGAAGTAGAATTTGGAACTGGAATTTGGAAGTGGAGTTTGGAATCAGAATTTGGCATTGGAATTTAGAACTGGAATATGGAAGCGGAATTTGGAAGTATAATTTCGAATTGGAATTTGGAAGTGAAATTTAGAATTGGAATTTAGAATTGGAATTTGGAAGTAGAATTTGGAATTGGAATTTGGAAGTGGAGTTTGGAATCAGAATTTGGCATTGGAGTTTAGAACTGGAATATGGAAGCGGAATTTGGAAGTATAATTTAGAATTGGAATTTTGAATGGGAATTTGGAATTGGAATTTAGAACTGGAATATGGAAGTTGAATTTGGAAGTGGAATTTAGATTTGGAATTTCGAAGTGGAGTTTGGAAGTGAAATTTAGAATTTGAAATCCGAACTGGAATTTGGAAGTGGAATTTGGACCTTCAATTTGGAACTGGAATTTGGAAGTGGAATTTGGAAGTGAAATGTAGAATTGGAATTTTGAAATTGAAATTGGAAGTGTTATTTGAAACACAAATTTACAAGTGTACATAGAAAGCAAAGTTTTATCGATAAGGTGTAATTTCAATCTGGAATCCTGAATTCAGGAAGCCATTGAAGTGCGACATGTGGAAGAGAATTATAATATCAGAAACTTCAAAAGGAAATCAGAAGGGAAATTTGGAACGGGATTGTGTAAGTGAATTTTCGACCTGCGTTTGGCAATTGTAGGTTGGAACTGGAATTTTGAATTGGAATTTAGAAGTGGAATTTGATACTGAAATTTTAAAGTGAAATTTAGAGTTGAAATGTATAACTGGAATTTGGAACTGGAATTTGGAAGTGAAATTTAGAATTGAAATTTAGAATTGGAATTTGGAAGTATAATTTGGAATTGGAATTTAGAAGTAGAATTTGGAATTGGAATTTGAAAGTGGAGTTTGGAATCAGAATTTGGCATTGGAAATTAGAACTGGAATATGGAAGCGGAATTTGGAAGTATAATTTCGAATTGGAATTTTGAATGGGAATTTAGAATTGGAATTTAGAACTGGAATATGGAAGTGGAATTTGGAAGTGGAATTTAGAATTGGAATTTCAAACTGGAGTTTGGAATTGAAATTTAGAATTTGAAATCCGAACTGGAATTTGGAAGTGGAATTTGGACCTTCAATTTGGAACTGGAATTTGGAAGTGGAATGTAGAATTGGAATTTTGAAAGTGAAATTGGAAGTGTTATTTGAAACACAAATTTACAAGTGTACATAGAAAGCAAACTTTTATCGATAAGGTGTAATTTCAATCTGGAATCCTGATTTCAGAAAGCCATTGAAGTGCGACATGTGGAAGAGAAATATAATATCAGAAACTTCAAAAGGAAATCAGAATGGAAATTTGGAACGGGATTGTGTAAGTGAATTTTCGACCTGTGTTTGGCAATTGCAGTTTGGAACTGGGATTTTGAATTGGAATTTAGAAGTGGAATTTGATACTGAAATTTTAAAGTGAAATTTAGAGTTGAAATATAGAACTGGAATTTGGAACTGGAATTTGGAAGTGAAATTTAGAATTGGAATTTAGAATTGGAATTTGGAAGTAGAATTTGGAATTGGAATTTAGAAGTAGAATTTGGAATTGGAATTTGGAAGTGGAGTTTGGAATCAGAATTTGGCATTGGAATTTAGAACTGGAATATGGAAGCGGAATTTGGAAGTATAATTTAGAATTGGAATTTTGAATGGGAATTTAGAATTGGAATTTAGAACTGGAATATGGAAGTGGAATTTGGAAGTGTAATTTAGAATTGGAATTTCCAACTGGAGTTTGGAAGTGAAATTTAAAATTTGAAATCCGAACTGGAATTTGGAAGTGGAATTTGGACCTTCAATTTGGAACTGGAATTTGGAAGTGGAATTTGGCAGTGGAATGTAGAATTGGAATTTGGAAATTGAATTCGGAAGTTTTATTGAAACACAAATTTACAAGGGTACTTAGAAAGCAGACTTTTATCGATAAGGTGTAATTTCAATCTGGAATCATAATTTCAGGATGCAATTGAAGTGTGACATGTGGATGAAAATTATAGTATCAGAAACTGGAAAAGGAAGTCAGAAGGGAAATCGGGAAAGGGATTGTGTAAGTGAATTTTCGACCTGCATTTGGTAATTGGAGGTTGGACCTGGAATTTTGAATTGGAATTTAGAAGTGGAATTTGATACTGAAATGTGGAACTCAAATTTAGAGTTAAAATTGAGAACTGGAATTTGGAAGTGGAATTTGGAATTGGAATTTTGAAGTGCATTTTGGAATGAGAATTTGGAATTGGAATTTAGAACTGGAATATGAAAGTGGAATTTGGAAGTGGAATTTAGAATTGGAATTTTGAATGGGAATTTGGAATTGGAATTTAGAACTGGAATATGGGAGTGGAATTTGGAAGTGGAATTTAGAATTGGAATTTGGAAGTAGAATTTGGAATTGGAATTTGAAAGTGGATTTGGGTATCAGAATTTGAAATTGGAATTTAGAACTGGAATAAGGAAGTGTAATTTTCGAAGTGGAATTTAGAATTGGAATTTCGAACTGCAATTTGGAAGTGGAATATGGAACTTCAATTTGGAACGGGAATTTAGAAGTGGCATTTGAAATTCGAATTTAGAAGTGTAATTTGTTATTGGAATTTGCAATTGGAATTTAGATTTGGAATTTGGAATTGGAATTTAGAACTTGAATTTGGAAGTGGAATTTGGAAGTGGAATTTCGAATTGGAATTTGGAATGGGAATTTGGAATTGGAATTTAGAACTGGAATATGGAAGTGGAATTTGGAAGTGGAATTTAGAATTGAAATTTCGAAGTGGAGTTTGGAAGTGAAATTTAGAATTTGAAATCCGAACTGGAATTTGTAAGTGAAATTTGGACCTTCAATTTGGAACTGGAATTTGGAAGTGGAATGTAGAATTGGAATTTTGAAATTGAAATTGGAAGTGTTATTTGAAACACAAATTTACAAGTGTACATAGAAAGCAAACTTTTATCGATAAGGTGTAATTTCAATCTGGAATCCTGATTTCAGGAAACCATTGAAGTGCAACATGTGGAAGAGAATTATAATATCAGAAACTTCAAAAGGAAATCAGAAGGGAAATTTGGAATGGGATTGTGTAAGTGAATTTTTGACCCGCGTTTGGCAATTGGAAGTTGGAACTGGAATTTTGAATTGGAATTTAGAAGTGGAATTTCATACCGAAATTTTAAAGTGAAATTTAGAGTTGAAATGTAGAACTGGAATTTGGAACTGGAATTTGGAAGTGAAATTTAGAATTGGAATTTAGAATTGGAATTTGGAAGTAGAATTCGGAAATGGTATTTAGAAGTAGAATTTGGAAGTGGAATTTGGAAGTGGAGTTTGGAATCAGAATTTGGCATTGGAATTTAAAACTGGAATATGGAAGCGGAATTTGGAAGTATAATTTAGAATTGGAATTTTGAATGGGAATTTAGAATTGGAATTTAGAACTGGAATATGGAAGTGGAATTTGGAAGTGGAATTTAGAACTGGAATTTCAAACTGGAGTTTGGAAGTGAAATTTAGAATTTGAAATCCCAACTGGAATTTGGAAGTGGAATTTGGACCTTCAATTTGGAACTGGAATTTGGAAGTGGAATGTAAAATTGGAATGTTGAAATTGAAATTGGAAGTGTTATTTGAAACACAAATTTACAAGTGTACATAGAAAGCAAACTTTTATCGATAAGGTGTAATTTCAATCTGGAATCCTGATTTCAGGAAACCATTGAAGTGCAACATGTGGAAGAGAATTATAATATCAGAAACTTCAAAAGGAAATCAGAAGGGAAATTTGGAACTTGATTGTGTAAGTGAATTTTCGACCTGCGTTTGGCAATTGGAGGTTGGAAGTGGAATTTTGAATTGGAATTTAGAAGTGGCATTTGATACTGAAATTTTAAAGTGAAATTTAGAGTTGAAATGTAGAACTGGAATTTGGAACTGGAATTTGGAAGTGAAATTTAGAATTGGAATTTAGAATTGTAATTTGGAAGTAGAATTTGGAATTGGAATTTAGAAGTAGAATTTGGAATTGGAATTTGGAAGTGGAGTTTGGAATGAGAATTTGGAATTGGAATTTAGAACTGGAATATGGAAGCAGAATTTGGAAGTATAATTTAGAATTGGAATTTTGAATGGGAATTTAGAATTGGAATTTGGAACTGGAATATGGAACTGGAATATGGAAGTGGAATTTGGAAGTATAATTTCGAATTGGAATTTTGAATGGGAATTTAGAATTGGAATTTAGAACTGGAATATGGAAGTGGAATTTAGAATTGGAATTTCAAACTGGAGTTTGGAAGTGAAATTTAGAATTTGAAATCCGAACTGGAATTTGGAAGTGGAATTTGGACCTTCAATTTGGAACTGGAATTTGGAAGTGGAATTGGGTATCAGAATTTGAAATTGGAATTTAGAACTGGAATAAGGAAGTGGAATTTAGAATTGGAATTTCGAACTGCAATTTGGAAGTGAAATATGGAACTTCAATTTGGAACGGGAATTTAGAAGTGGAATTTGAAATTTGAATTTAGAAGTGTAATTTGTTATTGGAATTTGTAATTGGAATTTAGATTTGGAATTTGGAATTGGAATTTAGAACTTGAATTTGGAAGTGGAATTTCGAATTGGAATTTGGAATGGGAATTTGGAATTGTAATTTAGAACTGGAATATGGAAGTGGAATTTGGAAGTGGAATTTAGAATTGGAATTTCGAAGTGGAGTTTGGAAGTGAAATTTAGAATTTGAAATCCGAACTGGAATTTGTAAGTGGAATTTGGACCTTCAATTTGGAACTGGAATTTGGAAGTGGAATTTGGAACTGGAATGTAGAATTGGAATTTTGAAATTGAAATTGGAAGTGTTATTTGAAACACAAATTTACAAGTGTACATAGAAAGCAAACTTTTATCGATAAGGTGTAATTTCAATCTGGAATCCTGATTTCAGGAAGCCATTGAAGTGCGACATGTGGAAGAGAATTATAGTATCAGAAACTTCAAAAGGAAATCAGAAGGGAAATTTGGAACGGGATTGTGTAAGTGAATTTTCGACCTGCGTTTGGCAATTGTAGGTTGGAACTGGAATTTTGAATTGGAATTTAGAAGTGGAATTTGATATTGAAATTTTAAAGTGAAATTTAGAGTTGAAATGTAGAACTGGAATTTGGAACTGGAATTTGGAAGTGAAATTTAGAATTGGAATTTAGAATTGGAATTTGGAAGTAGAATTTGGAATTGGAATTTAGAAGTAGAATTTGGAATTGGAATTTGGAAGTGGAGTTTGGAATCAGAATTTGGCATTGGAATTTAGAACTGGAATATGGAAGCGGAATTTGGAAGTATAATTTAGAATTGGAATTTGGAATGGGAATTTAGAATTGGAATTTAGAACTGGAATATGGAAGTGGAATTTGGAAGTGAAATTTAGAATTGGAATTTCAAACTGGAGTTTGGAAGTGACGTTTAGAATTTGAAATCCGAAGTGGAATTTGGAAGTGGAATTTGGACCTTCAATTTGGAACTGGAATTTGGAAGTGGAATGTAGAATGGAATTTGGAAATTGAATTCGGAAGTTTTATTGAAACACAAATTTACAAGGGTACTTAGAAAGCAGACTTTTATCGATAAGGTGTAATTTCACTCTGGAATCATAATTTCAGGATGCAATTGAAGTGTGACATGTGGAAGAAAATTATAGTATCAGAAACTGGAAAAGGAAATCAGAAGGGAAATTGGGAAAGGGATTGTGTAAGTGAATTTTCGACCTGCCTTTGGTAATTGGAGGTTGGACCTGGAATTTTGAATTGGAATTTAGAAGTGGAATTTGATACTGAAATGTGGAACTCAAATTTAGAGTTAAAATTGAGAACTGGAATTTGGAAGTGGAATTTGGAATTGGAATTTTGAAGTGCATTTTGGAATGAGAATTTGGAATTGGAATTTAGAACTGGAATATGAAAGTGGAATTTGGAAGTGGAATTTAGAATTGGAATTTTGAATGGGAATTTGGAATTGGAATTTAGAACTGGAATATGGGAGTGGAATATGGAAGTGGAATTTAGAATTGGAATTTGGAAGTAGAATTTGGAATTGGAATTTGAAAGTGGATTTGGGTATCAGAATTTGAAATTGGAATTTAGAACTGGAATAAGGAAGTGTAATTTTCGAAGTGGAATTTAGAATTGGAATTTCGAACTGCAATTTGGAAGTGGAATATGGAACTTCAATTTGGAACGGGAATTTAGAAGTGGCATTTGAAATTCGAATTTAGAAGTGTAATTTGTTATTGGAATTTGCAATTGGAATTTAGATTTGGAATTTGGAATTGGAATTTAGAACTTGAATTTGGAAGTGGAATTTGGAAGTGGAATTTCGAATTGGAATTTGGAATGGGAATTTGGAATTGGAATTTAGAACTGGAATATGGAAGTGGAATTTGGAAGTGGAATTTAGAATTGAAATTTCGAAGTGGAGTTTGGAAGTGAAATTTAGAATTTGAAATCCGAACTGGAATTTGTAAGTGAAATTTGGACCTTCAATTTGGAACTGGAATTTGGAAGTGGAATGTAGAATTGGAATTTTGAAATTGAAATTGGAAGTGTTATTTGAAACACAAATTTACAAGTGTACATAGAAAGCAAACTTTTATCGATAAGGTGTAATTTCAATCTGGAATCCTGATTTCAGGAAACCATTGAAGTGCAACATGTGGAAGAGAATTATAATATCAGAAACTTCAAAAGGAAATCAGAAGGGAAATTTGGAATGGGATTGTGTAAGTGAATTTTTGACCCGCGTTTGGCAATTGGAAGTTGGAACTGGAATTTTGAATTGGAATTTAGAAGTGGAATTTCATACCGAAATTTTAAAGTGAAATTTAGAGTTGAAATGTAGAACTGGAATTTGGAACTGGAATTTGGAAGTGAAATTTAGAATTGGAATTTAGAATTGGAATTTGGAAGTAGAATTCGGAAATGGTATTTAGAAGTAGAATTTGGAAGTGGAATTTGGAAGTGGAGTTTGGAATCAGAATTTGGCATTGGAATTTAAAACTGGAATATGGAAGCGGAATTTGGAAGTATAATTTAGAATTGGAATTTTGAATGGGAATTTAGAATTGGAATTTAGAACTGGAATATGGAAGTGGAATTTGGAAGTGGAATTTAGAACTGGAATTTCAAACTGGAGTTTGGAAGTGAAATTTAGAATTTGACATCCCAACTGGAATTTGGAAGTGGAATTTGGACCTTCAATTTGGAACTGGAATTTGGAAGTGGAATGTAAAATTGGAATGTTGAAATTGAAATTGGAAGTGTTATTTGAAACACAAATTTACAAGTGTACATAGAAAGCAAACTTTTATCGATAAGGTGTAATTTCAATCTGGAATCCTGATTTCAAGAAGCCATTGAAGTGCGACATGTGGAAGAGAATTATAATATCAGAAACTTCAAAAGGAAATCAGAAGGGAAATTTGGAACTTGATTGTGTAAGTGAATTTTCGACCTGCGTTTGGCAATTGGAGGTTGGAAGTGGAATTTTGAATTGGAATTTAGAAGTGGCATTTGATACTGAAATTTTAAAGTGAAATTTAGAGTTGAAATGTAGAACTGGAATTTGGAACTGGAATTTGGAAGTGAAATTTAGAATTGGAATTTAGAATTGTAATTTGGAAGTAGAATTTGGAATTGGAATTTAGAAGTAGAATTTGGAATTGGAATTTGGAAGTGGAGTTTGGAATGAGAATTTGGAATTGGAATTTAGAACTGGAATATGGAAGCAGAATTTGGAAGTATAATTTAGAATTGGAATTTTGAATGGGAATTTAGAATTGGAATTTGGAACTGGAATATGGAACTGGAATATGGAAGTGGAATTTGGAAGTATAATTTCGAATTGGAATTTTGAATGGGAATTTAGAATTGGAATTTAGAACTGGAATATGGAAGTGGAATTTAGAATTGGAATTTCAAACTGGAGTTTGGAAGTGAAATTTAGAATTTGAAATCCGAACTGGAATTTGGAAGTGGAATTTGGACCTTCAATTTGGAACTGGAATTTGGAAGTGGAATTGGGTATCAGAATTTGAAATTGGAATTTAGAACTGGAATAAGGAAGTGGAATTTAGAATTGGAATTTCGAACTGCAATTTGGAAGTGAAATATGGAACTTCAATTTGGAACGGGAATTTAGAAGTGGAATTTGAAATTTGAATTTAGAAGTCTAATTTGTTATTGGAATTTGTAATTGGAATTTAGATTTGGAATTTGGAATTGGAATTTAGAACTTGAATTTGGAAGTGGAATTTCGAATTGGAATTTGGAATGGGAATTTGGAATTGTAATTTAGAACTGGAATATGGAAGTGGAATTTGGAAGTGGAATTTAGAATTGGAATTTCGAAGTGGAGTTTGGAAGTGAAATTTAGAATTTGAAATCCGAACTGGAATTTGTAAGTGGAATTTGGACCTTCAATTTGGAACTGGAATTTGGAAGTGGAATTTGGAACTGGAATGTAGAATTGGAATTTTGAAATTGAAATTGGAAGTGTTATTTGAAACACAAATTTACAAGTGTACATAGAAAGCAAACTTTTATCGATAAGGTGTAATTTCAATCTGGAATCCTGATTTCAGGAAGCCATTGAAGTGCGACATGTGGAAGAGAATTATAGTATCAGAAACTTCAAAAGGAAATCAGAAGGGAAATTTGGAACGGGATTGTGTAAGTGAATTTTCGACCTGCGTTTGGCAATTGTAGGTTGGAACTGGAATTTTGAATTGGAATTTAGAAGTGGAATTTGATATTGAAATTTTAAAGTGAAATTTAGAGTTGAAATGTAGAACTGGAGTTTGGAACTGGAATTTGGAAGTGAAATTTAGAATTGGAATTTAGAATTGGAATTTGGAAGTAGAATTTGGAATTGGAATTTAGAAGTAGAATTTGGAATTGGAATTTGGAAGTGGAGTTTGGAATCAGAATTTGGCATTGGAATTTAGAACTGGAATATGGAAGCGGAATTTGGAAGTATAATTTAGAATTGGAATTTGGAATGGGAATTTAGAATTGGAATTTAGAACTGGAATATGGAAGTGGAATTTGGAAGTGAAATTTAGAATTGGAATTTCAAACTGGAGTTTGGAAGTGACGTTTAGAATTTGAAATCCGAAGTGGAATTTGGAAGTGGAATTTGGACCTTCAATTTGGAACTGGAATTTGGAAGTGGAATGTAGAATGGAATTTGGAAATTGAATTCGGAAGTTTTATTGAAACACAAATTTACAAGGGTACTTAGAAAGCAGACTTTTATCGATAAGGTGTAATTTCACTCTGGAATCATAATTTCAGGATGCAATTGAAGTGTGACATGTGGAAGAAAATTATAGTATCAGAAACTGGAAAAGGAAATCAGAAGGGAAATTGGGAAAGGGATTGTGTAAGTGAATTTTCGACCTGCCTTTGGTAATTGGAGGTTGGACCTGGAATTTTGAATTGGAATTTAGAAGTGGAATTTGATACTGAAATGTGGAACTCAAATTTAGAGTTAAAATTTAGAACTGGAATTTGGAAGTGAAATTTGGAATTGGAATTTGGAAGTGCATTTTGGAACGAGAATTTGGAATTGGAATTTAGAACTGGAATATGAAAGTGGAATTTGGAAGTGGAATTTAGAATTGGAATTTTGAATGGGAATTTGGAATTGGAATTTAGAACTGGAATATGGGAGTGGAATTTGGAAGTGGAATTTAGAATTGGAATTTGGAAGTAGAATTTGGAATTGGAATTTGAAAGTGAATTTGGGTATCAGAATTTGAAATTGGAATTTAGAACTGGAATAAGGAAGTGTAATTTTCGAAGTGGAATTTAGAATTGGAATTTCGAACTGCAATTTGGAAGTGGAATATGGAACTTCAATTTGGAACGGGAATTTAGAAGTGGCATTTGAAATTCGAATTTAGAAGTGTAATTTGTTATTGGAATTTGTAATTGGCATTTGGATTAGGAATTTGGAATTGGAAATTAGAACTTGAATTTGGAAGTGGAATTTGGAAGTGGAATTTCGAATTGGAATTTGGAATGGGAATTTGGAATTGGAATTTAGAACTGGAATATGGAAGTGGAATTTGGAAGTGGAATTTATAATTGGAATTTCGAAGTGGAGTTTGGAAGTGAAATTTAGAATTTGAAATCCGAACTGGAATTTGGAAGTGGAATTTGGACCTTCAATTTGGAAGTGGAATTAGAAGTGGAATTTGGAAGTGGAATGTAGAATTGGAATTTTGAAATTGAAATTGGACGTGTTATCTGAAACACACATTTACAAGTGTACATAGAAAGCAAACTTTTATCGATAAGGTGTAATTTCAATCTGGAATCCTGATTTCAGGAAGCCATTGAAGAGCGACATGTGGAAGAGAATTATAATATCAGAAACTTCAAAAGGAAATCAGAAGGGAAATTTGGAACGGGATTGTGTAAGTGAATTTTCGACCTGCGTTTGGCAATTGGAGGTTGGAACTGGAATTTTGAATTGGAATTTAGAAGTGGAATTTGATACTGAAATTTTAAAGTGAAATTTAGAGTTGAAATGTAGAACTGGAATTTGGAATTGGAATTTGGAAGTAGAATTTGGAATTGGAATTTGGAAGTGGAGTTTGGAATCAGAATTTGGCATTGTAGTTTAGAACTGGAATATGGAAGCGGAATTTGAAAGTATAATTTAGAATTGGAATTTTGAATGGGAATTTGGAATTGTAATTTAGAACTGGAATATGGAAGTGGAATTTGGAAGTGGAATTTAGAATTGGAATTTCGAAGTGGAATTTGGAAGTGAAATTTAGAATTTGAAATCCGAACTGGAATTTGTAAGTGGAATTTGGACCTTCAATTTGGAACTGGAATTTGGAAGTGGAATTTGGCAGTGGAATGTAGAATTGGAATTTTGAAATTGAAATTGGAAGTGTTATTTGAAACACAAATTTACAAGTGTACATAGAAAGCAAACTTTTATCGATAAGGTGTAATTTCAATCTGGAATCCTGATTTCAGGAAGCCATTGAAGTGCGACATGTGGAAGAGAATTATAATATGAGAAACTTCAAAAGGAAATCAGAAGGGAAATTTGGAACGGGATTGTGTAAGTGAATTTTCGACCTGCGTTTGGCAATTGGAGGTTGGAACTGGAATTTTGAATTGGAATTTAGAAGTGGAATTTGATACTGAAATTTTAAAGTGAAATTTAGAGTTGAAATGTAGAACTGGAATTTGGAACTGGAATTTGGAAGTGAAATTTAGAATTGGAATTTAGAATTGGAATTTGGAAGTAGAATTTGGAATTGGAATTTAGAAGTAGAATTTGGAATTGGAATTTGGAAGTGGAGTTTGGAATCAGAATTTGACATTGGAATTTAGAACTGGAATATGGAAGCGGAATTTGGAAGTATAATTTCGAATTGGAATTTTGAATGGGAATTTAGAATTGAAATTTAGAACTGGAATATGGAAGTGGAATTTGGAAGTGTAATTTAGAATTGGAATTTCAAACTGGAGTTTGGAAGTGAAATTTAGAATTTGAAATCCGAACTGGAATTTGGAAGTGGAATTTGGACCTTCAATTTGGAACTGGAATTTGGAAGTGGAATGTAGAATGGAATTAGAAATTGAATTCGGAAGTTTTATTGAAACACAAATTTACAAGGGTACTTAGAAAGCAGACTTTTATCGATAAGGTGTAATTTCACTCTGGAATCATAATTTCGGGATGCAATTGAAGTGTGACATGTGGAAAAAATTATAGTATCAGAACCTGGAAAAGGAAATCAGAAGGGAAATTGGGAAAGGGATTGTGTAAGTGAATTTTCGACCTGCATTTGGTAATTGGAGGTTGGACCTGGAATTTTGAATTGGAATTTAGAAGTGGAATTTGATACTGAAATGTGGAACTCAAATTTAGAGTTAAAATTTAGAACTGGAATTTGGAAGTGGAATTTGGAATTGGAATTTGGAAGTGCATTTTGGAATGAGAATTTGGAATTGGAATTTAGAACTGGAATATGACAGTGGAATTTGGAAGTGTAATTTAGAATTGGAATTTCAAACTGGAGTTTGGAAGTGAAATTTAGAATTTGAAATCCGAACTGGAATTTGGAAGTGGAATATGGAACTTCAATTTGGAACGGGAATTTAGAAGTGGCATTTGAAATTCGAATTTAGAAGTGTAATTTGTTATTGGAATTTGTAATTGGAATTTAGATTTGGAATTTGGAATTGGAATTTAGAACTTGAATTTGGAAGTGGAATTTGGAAATGGAATTTCGAATTGGAATTTGGAATGAGAATTTGGAATTGGAATTTAGAACTTGAATATGGAAGTGGAATTTGGAAGTGGAATTTAGAATTGGAATTTCTAAGTGGAGTTTGGAAGTGAAATTTAGAATTTGAAATCCGAACTGGAATTTGGAAGTGGAATTTGGACCTTCAATTTGGAACTGGAATTTGGAAGTGGAATTTGGAAGTGGAATGTAGAATTGGAATTTTGAAATTGAAATTGGAAGTGTTATTTGAAACACAAATTTACAAGTGTACATAGAAAGCAAACTTTTATCGATAAGGTGTAATTTCAATCTGGAATCCTAATTTCAGGAAGCCATTGAAGTGCGACATGTGGAAGAGAATTATAATATCAGAAACTTCAAAAGGAAATCAGAAGGGAAATTTGGAACGGGATTGTGTAAGTGAATTTTCGACCCGCGTTTGGCAATTGGAGGTTGGAACTGGAATTTTGAATTGGAATTTAGAAGTGGAATTTGATACCGAAATTTTAACGTGAAATTTAGAGTTGAAATGTAGAACTGGGATTTGGAAGTGGAATTTGGAAGTGAAATTTAGAATTGGAATTTAGAATTGGAATTTGGAAGTAGAATTTGGAATTGGAATTTAGAAGTAGAATTTGGAATTGGAATTTGGAAGTGGAGTTTGGAATCAGAATTTGGAATTGGAATTTAGAACTGGAATATGGAAGCGGAATTTGGAAGTATAATTTAGAATTGGAATTTTGAATGGGAATTTGGAATTGGAATTTAGAACTGGAATATGGAAGTGGAATTTGTAAGTGGAATTTAGAATTGGAATTTCCAACAGGAGTTTGGAAGTGAAATTTAGAATTTGAAATCCGAACTGGAATTTGGAAGTGGAATTTGGACTTTCAATTTGGAACTGGAATTTGGAAGTGGAATTGGGTATCAGAATTTGAAATTGGAATTTAGAACTGGAATAAGGAAGTGAAATTTCGAAGTGGAATTTAGAATTGGAATTTAGAATTGGAATTTCGAACCGCAGTTTGGAAGTGGAATATGGAACTTCAATTTGGAACGGGAATTTAGAAGTGGCATTTGAAATTTGAATTTAGAAGTATAATTTGTTATTGGAATTTGTAATTGGAATTTAGATTTGGAATTTGGAATTGGAATTTAGAACTTGAATTTGGAAGTGGAATTTCGAATTGGAATTTGGAATGGGAATTTGGAATTGTAATTTAGAACTGGAATATGGAAGTGGAATTTGGAAGTGGAATTTAGAATTGGAATTTCGAAGTGGAGTTTGGAAGTGAAATTTAGAATTTGAAATCCGAACTGGAATTTGTAAGTGGAATTTGGACCTTCAATTTCGAACTGGAATTTGGAAGTGGAATTTGGAAGTGGAATGTAGAATTGGAATTTTGAAATTGAAATTGGAAGTGTTATTTGAAAAACAAATTTACAAGTGTACATAGAAAGCAAACTTTTATCAATAAGGTGTAATTTCAATCTGGAATCCTGATTTCAGGAAGCCATTGAAGTGCGACATGTTGAAGAGAATTATAGTATCCGAAACTTCAAAAGGAAATCAGAAGGGAAATTTGGAACGGGATTGTGTACGTGAATTTTCGACCTGCGTTTGGCAATTGTAGGTTGGAACTGGAATTTTGAATTGGAATTTAGAAGTGGAATTTGATATTGAAATTTTAAAGTGAAATTTAGAGTTGAAATGTAGAACTGGAATTTGGAACTGGAATTTGGAACTGGAATTTGGAAGTGAAATTTAGAATTAGAATTTAGAATTGGAATTTGGAAGTAGAATTTGGAATTGGAATTTAGAAGTAGAATTTGGAATTGGAATTTGGAAGTGGAGTTTGGAATCAGAATTTGGCATTGGAATTTAGAACTGGAATATGGAAGCGGAATTTGGAAGTATAATTTAGAATTGGAATTTGGAATGGGAATTTAGAATTGGAATTTAGAACTGGAATATGGAAGTGGAATTTGGAAGTGAAATTTAGAATTGGAATTTCAAACTGGAGTTTGGAAGTGACATTTAGAATTTGAAATCCGAAGTGGAATTTGGAAGTGGAATTTGGACCTTCAATTTGGAACTGGAATTTGGAAGTGGAATGTAGAATGGAATTTGGAAATTGAATTCGGAAGTTTTATTGAAACACAAATTTACAAGGGTACTTAGAAAGCAGACTTTTATCGATAGGGTGTAATTTCACTCTGGAATCATAATTTCAGGATGCAATTGAAGTGTGACATGTGGAAGAAAATTATAGTATCAGAAACTGGAAAAGGAAATCAGAAGGGAAATTGGGAAAGGGATTGTGTAAGTGAATTTTCGACTTGCATTTGGTAATTGGAGGTTGGACCTGGAATTTTGAATTGGAATTTAGAAGTGGAATTTGATACTGAAATGTGGAACTCAAATTTAGAGTTAAAATTTAGAACTGGAATTTGGAAGTGGAATTTGGAATTGGAATTTGAAAGTGCATTTTGGAATGAGAATTTGGAATTGGAATTTAGAACTGGAATATGAAAGTGGAATTTGGAAGTGGAATTTAGAATTGGAATTTTGAATGGGAATTTGGAATTGGAATTTAGAACTGGAATATGGGAGTGGAATATGGAAGTGGAATTTAGAATTGGAATTTGGAAGTAGAATTTGGAATTGGAATTTGAAAGTGGATTTGGGTATCAGAATTTGAAATTGGAATTTAGAACTGGAATAAGGAAGTGTAATTTTCGAAGTGGAATTTAGAATTGGAATTTCGAACTGCAATTTGGAAGTGGAATATGGAACTTCAATTTGGAACGGGAATTTAGAAGTGGCATTTGAAATTCGAATTTAGAAGTGTAATTTGTTATTGGAATTTGCAATTGGAATTTAGATTTGGAATTTGGAATTGGAATTTAGAACTTGAATTTGGAAGTGGAATTTGGAAGTGGAATTTTGAATTGGAATTTGGATTGGGAATTTGGAATTGGAATTTAGAACTGGAATATGGAAGTGGAATTTGGAAGTGGAATTTAGAATTGGAATTTCGAAGTGGAGTTTGGAAGTGAAATTTAGAATTTGAAATCCGAACTGGAATTTGTAAGTGAAATTTGGACCTTCAATTTGGAACTGGAATTTGGAAGTGGAATGTAGAATTGGAATTTTGAAATTGAAATTGGAAGTGTTATTTGAAACACAAATTTACAAGTGTACATAGAAAGCAAACTTTTATCGATAAGGTGTAATTTCAATCTGGAATCCTGATTTCAGGAAACCATTGAAGTGCAACATGTGGAAGAGAATTATAATATCAGAAACTTCAAAAGGAAATCAGAAGGGAAATTTGGAATGGGATTGTGTAAGTGAATTTTTGACCCGCGTTTGGCAATTGGAGGTTGGAACTGGAATTTTGAATTGGAATTTAGAAGTGGAATTTGATACCGAAATTTTAAAGTGAAATTTAGAGTTGAAATGTAGAACTGGAATTTGGAACTGGAATTTGGAAGTGAAATTTAGAATTGGAATTTAGAATTGGAATTTGGAAGTAGAATTTGGAATTGGAATTTAGAAGTAGAATTTGGAAGTGGAATTTGGAAGTGGAGTTTGGAATCAGAATTTGGCATTGGAATTTAGAACTGGAATATGGAAGCGGAATTTGGAAGTATAATTTTGAATTGGAATTTTGAATGGGAATTTAGAATTGGAATTTAGAACTGGAATATAGAAGTGGAATTTGGAAGTGGAATTTAGAATTGGAATTTCAAACTGGAGTTTGGAAGTGAAATTTAGAATTTGAAATCCGAACTGGAATTTGGAAGTGGAATTTGGACCTTCAATTTCGAACTGGAATTTGGAAGTGGAATTTGGAAGTGGAATGTAGAATTGGAATTTTGAAATTGAAATTGGAAGTGTTATTTGAAACACAAATTTACAAGTGTACATAGAAAGCAAACTTTTATCGATAAGGTGTAATTTCAATCTAGAATCCTGATTTCAGGAAGCCATTGAAGTGCGACATGTGGAAGAGAATTATAGTATCAGAAACTTCAAAAGGAAATCAGAAGGGAAATTTGGAACGAGATTGTGTAAGTGAATTTTGGACCTGCATTTGGCAATTGTAGGTTGGAACTGGAATTTTGAATTGGAATTTAGAAGTGGAATTTGATACTGAAATTTTAAAGTGAAATGTAGAGTTGAAATGTAAAACTGGAATTTGGAACTGGAATTTGGAAGTGAAATTTAGAATTGGAATTTTGAATTGGAATTTGGAAGTAGAATTTGGAATTGGAATTTGGAAGTGGAGTTTGGAATCAGAATTTGGCAATGGAGTTTAGAACTGGAATATGGAAGCAGAATTTGGAAGTATAATTTAGAACTGGAATTTTGAATGGGAATTTGAAATTGGAATTTAGAACTGGAATATGGAAGTGGAATTTGGAAGTGGAATTTAGAATTGGAATTTCGAAGTGGAGTTTGGAAGTGAAATTTAGAATTTGAAATCCGAACTGGAATTTGGAAGTGGAATTTGGACCTTCAATTTGGAACTGGAATTTGGAAGTGGAATTTGGCAGTGGAATGTAGAATTTGGAATTTTGAAATTGAAATTGGAAGTGTTATTTGAAACACAAATTTACAAGTGTACATAGAAAGCAAACTTTTATCGATAAGGTGTAATTTCAATCTGGAATCCTGATTTCAGGAAGCCATTGAAGTGCGACATGTGGAAGAGAATTATAATATCAGAAACTTCAAAAGGAAATCAGAAGGGAAATTTGGAACGGGATTGTGTAAGTGAATTTTCGACCTGCGTTTGGCAATTGGAGGTTGGAACTGGAATTTTGAATTGGAATTTAGAAGTGGAATTTGATACTGAAATTTTAAAGTGAAATTTAGAGTTGAAATGTAGAACTGGAATTTGGAACTGGAATTTGGAAGTGAAATTTAGAATTGGAATTTAGAATTGGAATTTGGAAGTAGAATTTGGAATTGGAATTTAGAAGTAGAATTTGGAATTGGAATTTGGAAGTGGAGTTTGGAATCAGAATTTGGCATTGGAATTTAGAACTGGAATATGGAAGCGGAATTTGGAAGTATAATTTAGAATTGGAATTTTGAATGGGAATTTAGAATTGGAATTTGGAACTGGAATATGGAACTGGAATATGGAAGTGGAATTTGGAAGTATAATTTCGAATTGGAATTTTGAATGGGAATTTAGAATTGGAATTTAGAACTGGAATATGGAAGTGGAATTTAGAATTGGAATTTCAAAGTGGAGTTTGGAAGTGAAATTTAGAATTTGAAATCCGAACTGGAATTTGGAAGTGGAATTTGGACTTTCAATTTGGAACTGGAATTTGGAAGTGGAATTGGGTATCAGAATTTGAAATTGGAATTTAGAACTGGAATAAGGAAGTGGAATTTCGAAGTGGAATTTAGAATTGGAATTTAGAATTGGAATTTCGAACTGCAGTTTGGAAGTGGAATATGGAACTTCAATTTGGAACGGGAATTTAGAAGTGGAATTTGAAATTTGAATTTAGAAGTATAATTTGTTATTGGAATTTGTAATTGGAATTTAGATTTGGAATTTGGAATTGGAATTTAGAACTTGAATTTGGAAGTGGAATTTCGAATTGGAATTTGGAATGGGAATTTGGAATTGTAATTTAGAACTGGAATATGGAAGTGGAATTTGGAAGTGGAATTTAGAATTGGAATTTCGAAGTGGAGTTTGGAAGTGAAATTTAGAATTTGAAATCCGAACTGGAATTTGGAAGTGGAATTTGGACCTTCAATTTCGAACTGGAATTTGGAAGTGGAATTTGGAAGTGGAATGTAGAATTGGAATTTTGAAATTGAAATTGGAAGTGTTATTTGAAACACAAATTTACAAGTGTACATAGAAAGCAAACTTTTATCGATAAGGTGTAATTTCAATCTGGAATCCTGATTTCAGGAAGCCATTGAAGTGCGACATGTGGAAGAGAATTATAGTATCAGAAACTTCAAAAGGAAATCAGAAGGGAAATTTGGAACGGGATTGTGTAAGTGAATTTTCGACCTGCGTTTGGCAATTGTAGGTTGGAACTGGAATTTTGAATTGGAATTTAGAAGTGGAATTTGATATTGAAATTTTAAAGTGAAATTTAGAGTTGAAATGTAGAACTGGAATTTGGAACTGGAATTTGGAAGTGAAATTTAGAATTGGAATTTAGAATTGGAATTTGGAAGTAGAATTTGGAATTGGAATTTAGAAGTAGAATTTGGAATTGGAATTTGGAAGTGGAGTTTGGAATCAGAATTTGGCATTGGAATTTAGAACTGGAATATGGAAGCGGAATTTGGAAGTATAATTTAGAATTGGAATTTGGAATGGGAATTTAGAATTGGAATTTAGAACTGGAATATGGAAGTGGAATTTGGAAGTGAAATTTAGAATTGGAATTTCAAACTGGAGTTTGGAAGTGACATTTAGAATTTGAAATCCGAAGTGGAATTTGGAAGTGGAATTTGGACCTTCAATTTGGAACTGGAATTTGGAAGTGGAATGTAGAATGGAATTTGGAAATTGAATTCGGCAGTTTTATTGAAACACAAATTTACAAGGGTACTTAGAAAGCAGACTTTTATCGATAAGGTGTAATTTCACTCTGGAATCATAATTTCAGGATGCAATTGAAGTGTGACATGTGGAAGAAAATTATAGTATCAGAAACTGGAAAAGGAAATCAGAAGGGAAATTGGGAAAGGGATTGTGTAAGTGAATTTTCGACCTGCATTTGGTAATTGGAGGTTGGACCTGGAATTTTGAATTGGAATTTAGAAGTGGAATTTGATACTGAAATGTGGAACTCAAATTTAGAGTTAAAATTTAGAACTGGAATTTGGAAGTGGAATTTGGAATTGGAATTTGGAAGTGCATTTTGGAATGAGAATTTGGAATTGGAATTTAGAACTGGAATATGAAAGTGGAATTTGGAAGTGGAATTTAGAATTGGAATTCTGAATGGGAATTTGGAATTGGAATTTAGAACTGGAATATGGGAGTGGAATTTGGAAGTGGAATTTAGAATTGGAATTTGGAAGTAGAATTTGGAATTGGAATTTGAAAGTGGATTTGGGTATCAGAATTTGAAATTGGAATTTAGAACTGGAATAAGGAAGTGTAATTTTCGAAGTGGAATTTAGAATTGGAATTTCGAACTGCAATTTGGAAGTGGAATATGGAACTTCAATTTGGAACGGGAATTTAGAAGTGGCATTTGAAATTCGAATTTAGAAGTGTAATTTGTTATTGGAATTTGTAATTGGCATTTGGATTAGGAATTTGGAATTGGAAATTAGAACTTGAATTTGGAAGTGGAATTTGGAAGTGGAATTTCGAATTGGAATTTGGAATGGGAATTTGGAATTGGAATTTAGAACTGGAATATGGAAGTGGAATTTGGAAGTGGAATTTAGAATTGGAATTTCGAAGTGGAGTTTGGAAGTGAAATTTAGAATTTGAAATCCGAACTGGAATTTGGAAGTGGAATTTGGACCTTCAATTTCAAACTGGAATTTGGAAGTGGAATTTGGAAGTGGAATGTAGAATTGGAATTTTGAAATTGAAATTGGAAGTGTTATTTGAAACACAAATTTACAAGTGTACATAGAAAGCAAACTTTTATCGATAAGGTGTAATTTCAATCTGGAATCCTGATTTCAGGAAACCATTGAAGTGCAACATGTGGAAGAGAATTATAATATCAGAAACTTCAAAAGGAAATCAGAAGGGAAATTTGGAATGGGATTGTGTAAGTGAATTTTTGACCCGCGTTTGGCAATTGGAAGTTGGAACTGGAATTTTGAATTGGAATTTAGAAGTGGAATTTCATACCGAAATTTTAAAGTGAAATTTAGAGTTGAAATGTAGAACTGGAATTTGGAACTGGAATTTGGAAGTGAAATTTAGAATTGGAATTTAGAATTGGAATTTGGAAGTAGAATTCGGAAATGGTATTTAGAAGTAGAATTTGGAAGTGGAATTTGGAAGTGGAGTTTGGAATCAGAATTTGGCATTGGAATTTAAAACTGGAATATGGAAGCGGAATTTGGAAGTATAATTTAGAATTGGAATTTTGAATGGGAATTTAGAATTGGAATTTAGAACTGGAATATGGAAGTGGAATTTGGAAGTGGAATTTAGAACTGGAATTTCAAACTGGAGTTTGGAAGTGAAATTTAGAATTTGACATCCCAACTGGAATTTGGAAGTGGAATTTGGACCTTCAATTTGGAACTGGAATTTGGAAGTGGAATGTAAAATTGGAATGTTGAAATTGAAATTGGAAGTGTTATTTGAAACACAAATTTACAAGTGTACATAGAAAGCAAACTTTTATCGATAAGGTGTAATTTCAATCTGGAATCCTGATTTCAAGAAGCCATTGAAGTGCGACATGTGGAAGAGAATTATAATATCAGAAACTTCAAAAGGAAATCAGAAGGGAAATTTGGAACTTGATTGTGTAAGTGAATTTTCGACCTGCGTTTGGCAATTGGAGGTTGGAAGTGGAATTTTGAATTGGAATTTAGAAGTGGCATTTGATACTGAAATTTTAAAGTGAAATTTAGAGTTGAAATGTAG
This sequence comes from Notamacropus eugenii, assembly GCF_028372415.1. Lineage (NCBI taxonomy): Eukaryota > Metazoa > Chordata > Mammalia > Diprotodontia > Macropodidae > Notamacropus > Notamacropus eugenii. Next base: position 24,334 of record NW_027325140.1, read on the forward strand.
AACTGGAATTTGGAACTGGAATTTGGAAGTGAAATTTAGAATTGGAATTTAGAATTGTAATTTGGAAGTAGAATTTGGAATTGGAATTTAGAAGTAGAATTTGGAATTGGAATTTGGAAGTGGAGTTTGGAATGAGAATTTGGAATTGGAATTTAGAACTGGAATATGGAAGCAGAATTTGGAAGTATAATTTAGAATTGGAATTTTGAATGGGAATTTAGAATTGGAATTTGGAACTGGAATATGGAACTGGAATATGGAAGTGGAATTTGGAAGTATAATTTCGAATTGGAATTTTGAATGGGAATTTAGAATTGGAATTTAGAACTGGAATATGGAAGTGGAATTTAGAATTGGAATTTCAAACTGGAGTTTGGAAGTGAAATTTAGAATTTGAAATCCGAACTGGAATTTGGAAGTGGAATTTGGACCTTCAATTTGGAACTGGAATTTGGAAGTGGAATTGGGTATCAGAATTTGAAATTGGAATTTAGAACTGGAATAAGGAAGTGGAATTTAGAATTGGAATTTCGAACTGCAATTTGGAAGTGAAATATGGAACTTCAATTTGGAACGGGAATTTAGAAGTGGAATTTGAAATTTGAATTTAGAAGTGTAATTTGTTATTGGAATTTGTAATTGGAATTTAGATTTGGAATTTGGAATTGGAATTTAGAACTTGAATTTGGAAGTGGAATTTCGAATTGGAATTTGGAATGGGAATTTGGAATTGTAATTTAGAACTGGAATATGGAAGTGGAATTTGGAAGTGGAATTTAGAATTGGAATTTCGAAGTGGAGTTTGGAAGTGAAATTTAGAATTTGAAATCCGAACTGGAATTTGTAAGTGGAATTTGGACCTTCAATTTGGAACTGGAATTTGGAAGTGGAATTTGGAACTGGAATGTAGAATTGGAATTTTGAAATTGAAATTGGAAGTGTTATTTGAAACACAAATTTACAAGTGTACATAGAAAGCAAACTTTTATCGATAAGGTGTAATTTCAATCTGGAATCCTGATTTCAGGAAGCCATTGAAGTGCGACATGTGGAAGAGAATTATAGTATCAGAAACTTCAAAAGGAAATCAGAAGGGAAATTTGGAACGGGATTGTGTAAGTGAATTTTCGACCTGCGTTTGGCAATTGTAGGTTGGAACTGGAATTTTGAATTGGAATTTAGAAGTGGAATTTGATATTGAAATTTTAAAGTGAAATTTAGAGTTGAAATGTAGAACTGGAGTTTGGAACTGGAATTTGGAAGTGAAATTTAGAATTGGAATTTAGAATTGGAATTTGGAAGTAGAATTTGGAATTGGAATTTAGAAGTAGAATTTGGAATTGGAATTTGGAAGTGGAGTTTGGAATCAGAATTTGGCATTGGAATTTAGAACTGGAATATGGAAGCGGAATTTGGAAGTATAATTTAGAATTGGAATTTGGAATGGGAATTTAGAATTGGAATTTAGAACTGGAATATGGAAGTGGAATTTGGAAGTGAAATTTAGAATTGGAATTTCAAACTGGAGTTTGGAAGTGACGTTTAGAATTTGAAATCCGAAGTGGAATTTGGAAGTGGAATTTGGACCTTCAATTTGGAACTGGAATTTGGAAGTGGAATGTAGAATGGAATTTGGAAATTGAATTCGGAAGTTTTATTGAAACACAAATTTACAAGGGTACTTAGAAAGCAGACTTTTATCGATAAGGTGTAATTTCACTCTGGAATCATAATTTCAGGATGCAATTGAAGTGTGACATGTGGAAGAAAATTATAGTATCAGAAACTGGAAAAGGAAATCAGAAGGGAAATTGGGAAAGGGATTGTGTAAGTGAATTTTCGACCTGCCTTTGGTAATTGGAGGTTGGACCTGGAATTTTGAATTGGAATTTAGAAGTGGAATTTGATACTGAAATGTGGAACTCAAATTTAGAGTTAAAATTTAGAACTGGAATTTGGAAGTGAAATTTGGAATTGGAATTTGGAAGTGCATTTTGGAACGAGAATTTGGAATTGGAATTTAGAACTGGAATATGAAAGTGGAATTTGGAAGTGGAATTTAGAATTGGAATTTTGAATGGGAATTTGGAATTGGAATTTAGAACTGGAATATGGGAGTGGAATTTGGAAGTGGAATTTAGAATTGGAATTTGGAAGTAGAATTTGGAATTGGAATTTGAAAGTGAATTTGGGTATCAGAATTTGAAATTGGAATTTAGAACTGGAATAAGGAAGTGTAATTTTCGAAGTGGAATTTAGAATTGGAATTTCGAACTGCAATTTGGAAGTGGAATATGGAACTTCAATTTGGAACGGGAATTTAGAAGTGGCATTTGAAATTCGAATTTAGAAGTGTAATTTGTTATTGGAATTTGTAATTGGCATTTGGATTAGGAATTTGGAATTGGAAATTAGAACTTGAATTTGGAAGTGGAATTTGGAAGTGGAATTTCGAATTGGAATTTGGAATGGGAATTTGGAATTGGAATTTAGAACTGGAATATGGAAGTGGAATTTGGAAGTGGAATTTATAATTGGAATTTCGAAGTGGAGTTTGGAAGTGAAATTTAGAATTTGAAATCCGAACTGGAATTTGGAAGTGGAATTTGGACCTTCAATTTGGAAGTGGAATTAGAAGTGGAATTTGGAAGTGGAATGTAGAATTGGAATTTTGAAATTGAAATTGGACGTGTTATCTGAAACACACATTTACAAGTGTACATAGAAAGCAAACTTTTATCGATAAGGTGTAATTTCAATCTGGAATCCTGATTTCAGGAAGCCATTGAAGAGCGACATGTGGAAGAGAATTATAATATCAGAAACTTCAAAAGGAAATCAGAAGGGAAATTTGGAACGGGATTGTGTAAGTGAATTTTCGACCTGCGTTTGGCAATTGGAGGTTGGAACTGGAATTTTGAATTGGAATTTAGAAGTGGAATTTGATACTGAAATTTTAAAGTGAAATTTAAAGTTGAAATGTAGAACTGGAATTTGGAACTGGAATTTGGAAGTGAAATTTAGAATTGGAATTCAGAATTGGAATTTGGAATTGGAATTTAGAAGTAGAATTTGGAATTGGAATTTGGAAGTGGAGTTTGGAATCAGAATTTGGCATTGGAATTTAGAACTGGAATATGGAAGCGGAATTTGGAAGTATAATTTCGAATTGGAATTTGGAATGAGAATTTGGAATTGGAATTTAGAACTTGAATATGGAAGTGGAATTTGGAAGTGGAATTTAGAATTGGAATTTCTAAGTGGAGTTTGGAAGTGAAATTTAGAATTTGAAATCCGAACTGGAATTTGGAAGTGGAATTTGGACCTTCAATTTGGAACTGGAATTTGGAAGTGGAATTTGGAAGTGGAATGTAGAATTGGAATTTTGAAATTGAAATTGGAAGTGTTATTTGAAACACAAATTTACAAGTGTACATAGAAAGCAAACTTTTATCGATAAGGTGTAATTTCAATCTGGAATCCTAATTTCAGGAAGCCATTGAAGTGCGACATGTGGAAGAGAATTATAATATCAGAAACTTCAAAAGGAAATCAGAAGGGAAATTTGGAACGGGATTGTGTAAGTGAATTTTCGACCCGCGTTTGGCAATTGGAGGTTGGAACTGGAATTTTGAATTGGAATTTAGAAGTGGAATTTGATACCGAAATTTTAACGTGAAATTTAGAGTTGAAATGTAGAACTGGGATTTGGAAGTGGAATTTGGAAGTGAAATTTAGAATTGGAATTTAGAATTGGAATTTGGAAGTAGAATTTGGAATTGGAATTTAGAAGTAGAATTTGGAATTGGAATTTGGAAGTGGAGTTTGGAATCAGAATTTGGAATTGGAATTTAGAACTGGAATATGGAAGCGGAATTTGGAAGTATAATTTAGAATTGGAATTTTGAATGGGAATTTGGAATTGGAATTTAGAACTGGAATATGGAAGTGGAATTTGTAAGTGGAATTTAGAATTGGAATTTCCAACAGGAGTTTGGAAGTGAAATTTAGAATTTGAAATCCGAACTGGAATTTGGAAGTGGAATTTGGACTTTCAATTTGGAACTGGAATTTGGAAGTGGAATTGGGTATCAGAATTTGAAATTGGAATTTAGAACTGGAATAAGGAAGTGAAATTTCGAAGTGGAATTTAGAATTGGAATTTAGAATTGGAATTTCGAACCGCAGTTTGGAAGTGGAATATGGAACTTCAATTTGGAACGGGAATTTAGAAGTGGCATTTGAAATTTGAATTTAGAAGTATAATTTGTTATTGGAATTTGTAATTGGAATTTAGATTTGGAATTTGGAATTGGAATTTAGAACTTGAATTTGGAAGTGGAATTTCGAATTGGAATTTGGAATGGGAATTTGGAATTGTAATTTAGAACTGGAATATGGAAGTGGAATTTGGAAGTGGAATTTAGAATTGGAATTTCGAAGTGGAGTTTGGAAGTGAAATTTAGAATTTGAAATCCGAACTGGAATTTGTAAGTGGAATTTGGACCTTCAATTTCGAACTGGAATTTGGAAGTGGAATTTGGAAGTGGAATGTAGAATTGGAATTTTGAAATTGAAATTGGAAGTGTTATTTGAAAAACAAATTTACAAGTGTACATAGAAAGCAAACTTTTATCAATAAGGTGTAATTTCAATCTGGAATCCTGATTTCAGGAAGCCATTGAAGTGCGACATGTTGAAGAGAATTATAGTATCCGAAACTTCAAAAGGAAATCAGAAGGGAAATTTGGAACGGGATTGTGTACGTGAATTTTCGACCTGCGTTTGGCAATTGTAGGTTGGAACTGGAATTTTGAATTGGAATTTAGAAGTGGAATTTGATATTGAAATTTTAAAGTGAAATTTAGAGTTGAAATGTAGAACTGGAATTTGGAACTGGAATTTGGAACTGGAATTTGGAAGTGAAATTTAGAATTAGAATTTAGAATTGGAATTTGGAAGTAGAATTTGGAATTGGAATTTAGAAGTAGAATTTGGAATTGGAATTTGGAAGTGGAGTTTGGAATCAGAATTTGGCATTGGAATTTAGAACTGGAATATGGAAGCGGAATTTGGAAGTATAATTTAGAATTGGAATTTGGAATGGGAATTTAGAATTGGAATTTAGAACTGGAATATGGAAGTGGAATTTGGAAGTGAAATTTAGAATTGGAATTTCAAACTGGAGTTTGGAAGTGACATTTAGAATTTGAAATCCGAAGTGGAATTTGGAAGTGGAATTTGGACCTTCAATTTGGAACTGGAATTTGGAAGTGGAATGTAGAATGGAATTTGGAAATTGAATTCGGAAGTTTTATTGAAACACAAATTTACAAGGGTACTTAGAAAGCAGACTTTTATCGATAGGGTGTAATTTCACTCTGGAATCATAATTTCAGGATGCAATTGAAGTGTGACATGTGGAAGAAAATTATAGTATCAGAAACTGGAAAAGGAAATCAGAAGGGAAATTGGGAAAGGGATTGTGTAAGTGAATTTTCGACTTGCATTTGATAATTGGAGGTTGGACCTGGAATTTTGAATTGGAATTTAGAAGTGGAATTTGATACTGAAATGTGGAACTCAAATTTAGAGTTAAAATTTAGAACTGGAATTTGGAAGTGGAATTTGGAATTGGAATTTGAAAGTGCATTTTGGAATGAGAATTTGGAATTGGAATTTAGAACTGGAATATGAAAGTGGAATTTGGAAGTGGAATTTAGAATTGGAATTTTGAATGGGAATTTGGAATTGGAATTTAGAACTGGAATATGGGAGTGGAATATGGAAGTGGAATTTAGAATTGGAATTTGGAAGTAGAATTTGGAATTGGAATTTGAAAGTGGATTTGGGTATCAGAATTTGAAATTGGAATTTAGAACTGGAATAAGGAAGTGTAATTTTCGAAGTGGAATTTAGAATTGGAATTTCGAACTGCAATTTGGAAGTGGAATATGGAACTTCAATTTGGAACGGGAATTTAGAAGTGGCATTTGAAATTCGAATTTAGAAGTGTAATTTGTTATTGGAATTTGCAATTGGAATTTAGATTTGGAATTTGGAATTGGAATTTAGAACTTGAATTTGGAAGTGGAATTTGGAAGTGGAATTTTGAATTGGAATTTGGATTGGGAATTTGGAATTGGAATTTAGAACTGGAATATGGAAGTGGAATTTGGAAGTGGAATTTAGAATTGGAATTTCGAAGTGGAGTTTGGAAGTGAAATTTAGAATTTGAAATCCGAACTGGAATTTGTAAGTGAAATTTGGACCTTCAATTTGGAACTGGAATTTGGAAGTGGAATGTAGAATTGGAATTTTGAAATTGAAATTGGAAGTGTTATTTGAAACACAAATTTACAAGTGTACATAGAAAGCAAACTTTTATCGATAAGGTGTAATTTCAATCTGGAATCCTGATTTCAGGAAACCATTGAAGTGCAACATGTGGAAGAGAATTATAATATCAGAAACTTCAAAAGGAAATCAGAAGGGAAATTTGGAATGGGATTGTGTAAGTGAATTTTTGACCCGCGTTTGGCAATTGGAGGTTGGAACTGGAATTTTGAATTGGAATTTAGAAGTGGAATTTGATACCGAAATTTTAAAGTGAAATTTAGAGTTGAAATGTAGAACTGGAATTTGGAACTGGAATTTGGAAGTGAAATTTAGAATTGGAATTTAGAATTGGAATTTGGAAGTAGAATTTGGAATTGGAATTTAGAAGTAGAATTTGGAAGTGGAATTTGGAAGTGGAGTTTGGAATCAGAATTTGGCATTGGAATTTAGAACTGGAATATGGAAGCGGAATTTGGAAGTATAATTTTGAATTGGAATTTTGAATGGGAATTTAGAATTGGAATTTAGAACTGGAATATAGAAGTGGAATTTGGAAGTGGAATTTAGAATTGGAATTTCAAACTGGAGTTTGGAAGTGAAATTTAGAATTTGAAATCCGAACTGGAATTTGGAAGTGGAATTTGGACCTTCAATTTCGAACTGGAATTTGGAAGTGGAATTTGGAAGTGGAATGTAGAATTGGAATTTTGAAATTGAAATTGGAAGTGTTATTTGAAACACAAATTTACAAGTGTACATAGAAAGCAAACTTTTATCGATAAGGTGTAATTTCAATCTAGAATCCTGATTTCAGGAAGCCATTGAAGTGCGACATGTGGAAGAGAATTATAGTATCAGAAACTTCAAAAGGAAATCAGAAGGGAAATTTGGAACGAGATTGTGTAAGTGAATTTTGGACCTGCATTTGGCAATTGTAGGTTGGAACTGGAATTTTGAATTGGAATTTAGAAGTGGAATTTGATACTGAAATTTTAAAGTGAAATGTAGAGTTGAAATGTAAAACTGGAATTTGGAACTGGAATTTGGAAGTGAAATTTAGAATTGGAATTTTGAATTGGAATTTGGAAGTAGAATTTGGAATTGGAATTTGGAAGTGGAGTTTGGAATCAGAATTTGGCAATGGAGTTTAGAACTGGAATATGGAAGCAGAATTTGGAAGTATAATTTAGAACTGGAATTTTGAATGGGAATTTGAAATTGGAATTTAGAACTGGAATATGGAAGTGGAATTTGGAAGTGGAATTTAGAATTGGAATTTCGAAGTGGAGTTTGGAAGTGAAATTTAGAATTTGAAATCCGAACTGGAATTTGGAAGTGGAATTTGGACCTTCAATTTGGAACTGGAATTTGGAAGTGGAATTTGGCAGTGGAATGTAGAATTTGGAATTTTGAAATTGAAATTGGAAGTGTTATTTGAAACACAAATTTACAAGTGTACATAGAAAGCAAACTTTTATCGATAAGGTGTAATTTCAATCTGGAATCCTGATTTCAGGAAGCCATTGAAGTGCGACATGTGGAAGAGAATTATAATATCAGAAACTTCAAAAGGAAATCAGAAGGGAAATTTGGAACGGGATTGTGTAAGTGAATTTTCGACCTGCGTTTGGCAATTGGAGGTTGGAACTGGAATTTTGAATTGGAATTTAGAAGTGGAATTTGATACTGAAATTTTAAAGTGAAATTTAGAGTTGAAATGTAGAACTGGAATTTGGAACTGGAATTTGGAAGTGAAATTTAGAATTGGAATTTAGAATTGGAATTTGGAAGTAGAATTTGGAATTGGAATTTAGAAGTAGAATTTGGAATTGGAATTTGGAAGTGGAGTTTGGAATCAGAATTTGGCATTGGAATTTAGAACTGGAATATGGAAGCGGAATTTGGAAGTATAATTTAGAATTGGAATTTTGAATGGGAATTTAGAATTGGAATTTGGAACTGGAATATGGAACTGGAATATGGAAGTGGAATTTGGAAGTATAATTTCGAATTGGAATTTTGAATGGGAATTTAGAATTGGAATTTAGAACTGGAATATGGAAGTGGAATTTAGAATTGGAATTTCAAAGTGGAGTTTGGAAGTGAAATTTAGAATTTGAAATCCGAACTGGAATTTGGAAGTGGAATTTGGACTTTCAATTTGGAACTGGAATTTGGAAGTGGAATTGGGTATCAGAATTTGAAATTGGAATTTAGAACTGGAATAAGGAAGTGGAATTTCGAAGTGGAATTTAGAATTGGAATTTAGAATTGGAATTTCGAACTGCAGTTTGGAAGTGGAATATGGAACTTCAATTTGGAACGGGAATTTAGAAGTGGAATTTGAAATTTGAATTTAGAAGTATAATTTGTTATTGGAATTTGTAATTGGAATTTAGATTTGGAATTTGGAATTGGAATTTAGAACTTGAATTTGGAAGTGGAATTTCGAATTGGAATTTGGAATGGGAATTTGGAATTGTAATTTAGAACTGGAATATGGAAGTGGAATTTGGAAGTGGAATTTAGAATTGGAATTTCGAAGTGGAGTTTGGAAGTGAAATTTAGAATTTGAAATCCGAACTGGAATTTGGAAGTGGAATTTGGACCTTCAATTTCGAACTGGAATTTGGAAGTGGAATTTGGAAGTGGAATGTAGAATTGGAATTTTGAAATTGAAATTGGAAGTGTTATTTGAAACACAAATTTACAAGTGTACATAGAAAGCAAACTTTTATCGATAAGGTGTAATTTCAATCTGGAATCCTGATTTCAGGAAGCCATTGAAGTGCGACATGTGGAAGAGAATTATAGTATCAGAAACTTCAAAAGGAAATCAGAAGGGAAATTTGGAACGGGATTGTGTAAGTGAATTTTCGACCTGCGTTTGGCAATTGTAGGTTGGAACTGGAATTTTGAATTGGAATTTAGAAGTGGAATTTGATATTGAAATTTTAAAGTGAAATTTAGAGTTGAAATGTAGAACTGGAATTTGGAACTGGAATTTGGAAGTGAAATTTAGAATTGGAATTTAGAATTGGAATTTGGAAGTAGAATTTGGAATTGGAATTTAGAAGTAGAATTTGGAATTGGAATTTGGAAGTGGAGTTTGGAATCAGAATTTGGCATTGGAATTTAGAACTGGAATATGGAAGCGGAATTTGGAAGTATAATTTAGAATTGGAATTTGGAATGGGAATTTAGAATTGGAATTTAGAACTGGAATATGGAAGTGGAATTTGGAAGTGAAATTTAGAATTGGAATTTCAAACTGGAGTTTGGAAGTGACATTTAGAATTTGAAATCCGAAGTGGAATTTGGAAGTGGAATTTGGACCTTCAATTTGGAACTGGAATTTGGAAGTGGAATGTAGAATGGAATTTGGAAATTGAATTCGGCAGTTTTATTGAAACACAAATTTACAAGGGTACTTAGAAAGCAGACTTTTATCGATAAGGTGTAATTTCACTCTGGAATCATAATTTCAGGATGCAATTGAAGTGTGACATGTGGAAGAAAATTATAGTATCAGAAACTGGAAAAGGAAATCAGAAGGGAAATTGGGAAAGGGATTGTGTAAGTGAATTTTCGACCTGCATTTGGTAATTGGAGGTTGGACCTGGAATTTTGAATTGGAATTTAGAAGTGGAATTTGATACTGAAATGTGGAACTCAAATTTAGAGTTAAAATTTAGAACTGGAATTTGGAAGTGGAATTTGGAATTGGAATTTGGAAGTGCATTTTGGAATGAGAATTTGGAATTGGAATTTAGAACTGGAATATGAAAGTGGAATTTGGAAGTGGAATTTAGAATTGGAATTCTGAATGGGAATTTGGAATTGGAATTTAGAACTGGAATATGGGAGTGGAATTTGGAAGTGGAATTTAGAATTGGAATTTGGAAGTAGAATTTGGAATTGGAATTTGAAAGTGGATTTGGGTATCAGAATTTGAAATTGGAATTTAGAACTGGAATAAGGAAGTGTAATTTTCGAAGTGGAATTTAGAATTGGAATTTCGAACTGCAATTTGGAAGTGGAATATGGAACTTCAATTTGGAACGGGAATTTAGAAGTGGCATTTGAAATTCGAATTTAGAAGTGTAATTTGTTATTGGAATTTGTAATTGGCATTTGGATTAGGAATTTGGAATTGGAAATTAGAACTTGAATTTGGAAGTGGAATTTGGAAGTGGAATTTCGAATTGGAATTTGGAATGGGAATTTGGAATTGGAATTTAGAACTGGAATATGGAAGTGGAATTTGGAAGTGGAATTTAGAATTGGAATTTCGAAGTGGAGTTTGGAAGTGAAATTTAGAATTTGAAATCCGAACTGGAATTTGGAAGTGGAATTTGGACCTTCAATTTCAAACTGGAATTTGGAAGTGGAATTTGGAAGTGGAATGTAGAATTGGAATTTTGAAATTGAAATTGGAAGTGTTATTTGAAACACAAATTTACAAGTGTACATAGAAAGCAAACTTTTATCGATAAGGTGTAATTTCAATCTGGAATCCTGATTTCAGGAAGCCATTGAAGTGCGACATGTGGAAGAGAATTATAGTATCAGAAACTTCAAAAGGAAATCAGAAGGGAAATTTGGAACGAGATTGTGTAAGTGAATTTTGGACCTGCATTTGGCAATTGTAGGTTGGAACTAGAATTTTGAATTGGAATTTAGAAGTGGAATTTGATACTGAAATTTTAAAGTGAAATGTAGAGTTGAAATGTAAAACTGGAATTTGGAACTGGAATTTGGAAGTGAAATTTAGAATTGGAATTTTGAATTGGAATTTGGAAGTAGAATTTGGAATTGGAATTTGGAAGTGGAGTTTGGAATCAGAATTTGGCAATGGAGTTTAGAACTGGAATATGGAAGCAGAATTTGGAAGTATAATTTAGAACTGGAATTTTGAATGGGAATTTGAAATTGGAATTTAGAACTGGAATATGGAAGTGGAATTTGGAAGTGGAATTTAGAATTGGAATTTCGAAGTGGAGTTTGGAAGTGAAATTTAGAATTTGAAATCCGAACTGGAATTTGGAAGTGGAATTTGGACCTTCAATTTGGAACTGGAATTTGGAAGTGGAATTTGGCAGTGGAATGTAGAATTTGGAATTTTGAAATTGAAATTGGAAGTGTTATTTGAAACACAAATTTACAAGTGTACATAGAAAGCAAACTTTTATCGATAAGGTGTAATTTCAATCTGGAATCCTGATTTCAGGAAGCCATTGAAGTGCGACATGTGGAAGAGAATTATAATATCAGAAACTTCAAAAGGAAATCAGAAGGGAAATTTGGAACGGGATTGTGTAAGTGAATTTTCGACCTGCGTTTGGCAATTGGAGGTTGGAACTGGAATTTTGAATTGGAATTTAGAAGTGGAATTTGATACTGAAATTTTAAAGTGAAATTTAGAGTTGAAATGTAGAACTGGAATTTGGAACTGGAATTTGGATGTCAAATTTAGAATTGGAATTTAGAATTGGAATTTGGAAGTAGAATTTGGAATTGGAATTTAGAAGTAGAATTTGGAATTGGAATTTGGAAGTGGAGTTTGGAATCAGAATTTGGAATTGGAATTTAGAACTGGAATATGGAAGCAGAATTTGGAAGTATAATTTAGAATTGGAATTTTGAATGGGAATTTAGAATTGGAATTTAGAACTGGAATATGGAAGTGGAATTTGGAAGTGGAATTTAGAATTGAAATTTCAAACTGGAGTTTGGAAGTGAAATTTAGAATTTGAAATCCGAATTGGAATTTGGAAGTGGAATTTGGACCTTCAATTTGGAACTGGAATTTGGAAGTGGAATGTAGAATTGGAATTTTGAAAGTGAAATTGGAAGTGTTATTTGAAACACAAATTTACAAGTGTACATAGAAAGCAAACTTTTATCGATAAGGTGTAATTTCAATCTGGAATCCTGATTTCAGGAAGCCATTGAAGTGCGACATGTGGAAGAGAATTATAATATGAGAAACTTCAAAAGGAAATCAGAAGGGAAATTTGGAACGGGATTGTGTAAGTGAATTTTCGACCTGCGTTTGGCAATTGGAGGTTGGAACTGGAATTTTGAATTGGAATTTAGAAGTGGCATTTGATACTGAAATTTTAAAGTGAAATTTAGAGTTGAAATGTGGAACTGGAATTTGGAACTGGAATTTGGAAGTGAAATTTAGAATTGGAATTTAGAATTGGAATTTGGAAGTAGAATTTGGAATTGGAATTTAGAAGTAGAATTTGGAATTGGAATTTGGAAGTGGAGTTTGGAATCAGAATTTGGCATTGGAATTTAGAACTGGAATATGGAAGCGGAATTTGGAAGTATAATTTCGAATTGGAATTTTGAATGGGAATTTAGAATTGAAATTTAGAACTGGAATATGGAAGTGGAATTTGGAAGTGTAATTTAGAATTGGAATTTCAAACTGGAGTTTGGAAGTGAAATTTAGAATTTGAAATCCGAACTGGAATTTGGAAGTGGAATTTGGACCTTCAATTTGGAACTGGAATTTGGAAGTGGAATGTAGAATGGAATTAGGAAATTGAATTCGGAAGTTTTATTGAAACACAAATTTACAAGGGTACTTAGAAAGCAGACTTTTATCGATAAGGTGTAATTTCACTCTGGAATCATAATTTCGGGATGCAATTGAAGTGTGACATGTGGAAAAAATTATAGTATCAGAACCTGGAAAAGGAAATCAGAAGGGAAATTGGGAAAGGGATTGTGTAAGTGAATTTTCGACCTGCATTTGGTAATTGGAGGTTGGACCTGGAATTTTGAATTGGAATTTAGAAGTGGAATTTGATACTGAAATGTGGAACTCAAATTTAGAGTTAAAATTTAGAACTGGAATTTGGAAGTGGAATTTGGAATTGGAATTTGGAAGTGCATTTTGGAATGAGAATTTGGAATTGGAATTTAGAACTGGAATATGAAAGTGGAATTTGGAAGTGTAATTTAGAATTGGAATTTCAAACTGGAGTTTGGAAGTGAAATTTAGAATTTGAAATCCAAACTGGAATTTGGAAGTGGAATATGGAACTTCAATTTGGAACGGGAATTTAGAAGTGGCATTTGAAATTCGAATTTAGAAGTGTAATTTGTTATTGGAATTTGTAATTGGAATTTAGATTTGGAATTTGGAATTGGAATTTAGAACTTGAATTTGGAAGTGGAATTTGGAAATGGAATTTCGAATTGGAATTTGGAATGAGAATTTGGAATTGGAATTTAGAACTTGAATATGGAAGTGGAATTTGGAAGTGGAATTTAGAATTGGAATTTCTAAGTGGAGTTTGGAAGTGAAATTTAGAATTTGAAATCCGAACTGGAATTTGGAAGTGGAATTTGGACCCTCAATTTGGAACTGGAATTTGGAAGTGGAATTTGGAAGTGGAATGTAGAATTGGAATTTTGAAATTGAAATTGGAAGTGTTATTTGAAACACAAATTTACAAGTGTACATAGAAAGCAAACTTTTATCGATAAGGTGTAATTTCAATCTGGAATCCTGATTTCAGGAAGCCATTGAAGTGCGACATGTGGAAGAGAATTATAATATCAGAAACTTCAAAAGGAAATCAGAAGGGAAATTTGGAACGGGATTGTGTAAGTGAATTTTCGACCCGCGTTTGGCAATTGTAGGTTGGAACTGGAATTTTGAATTGGAATTTAGAAGTGGAATTTGATACCGAAATTTTAACGTGAAATTTAGAGTTGAAATGTAGAACTGGGATTTGGAACTGGAATTTGGAAGTGAAATTTAGAATTGGAATTTAGAATTGGAATTTGGAAGTAGAATTTGGAATTGGAATTTAGAAGTAGAATTTGGAATTGGAATTTGGAAGTGGAGTTTGGAATCAGAATTTGGAATTGGAATTTAGAACTGGAATATGGAAGCGGAATTTGGAAGTATAATTTAGAATTGGAATTTTGAATGGGAATTTAGAATTGGAATTTGGAACTGGAATATGGAACTGGAATATGGAAGTGGAATTTGGAAGTATAATTTCGAATTGGAATTTTGAATGGGAATTTAGAATTGGAATTTAGAACTGGAATATGGAAGTGGAATTTAGAATTGGAATTTCAAAGTGGAGTTTGGAAGTGAAATTTAGAATTTGAAATCCGAACTGGAATTTGGAAGTGGAATTTGGACTTTCAATTTGGAACTGGAATTTGGAAGTGGAATTGGGTATCAGAATTTGAAATTGGAATTTAGAACTGGAATAAGGAAGTGGAATTTCGAAGTGGAATTTAGAATTGGAATTTAGAATTGGAATTTCGAACTGCAGTTTGGAAGTGGAATATGGAACTTCAATTTGGAACGGGAATTTAGAAGTGGAATTTGAAATTTGAATTTAGAAGTATAATTTGTTATTGGAATTTGTAATTGGAATTTAGATTTGGAATTTGGAATTGGAATTTAGAACTTGAATTTGGAAGTGGAATTTCGAATTGGAATTTGGAATGGGAATTTGGAATTGTAATTTAGAACTGGAATATGGAAGTGGAATTTGGAAGTGGAATTTAGAATTGGAATTTCGAAGTGGAGTTTGGAAGTGAAATTTAGAATTTGAAATCCGAACTGGAATTTGTAAGTGGAATTTGGACCTTCAATTTCGAACTGGAATTTGGAAGTGGAATTTGGAAGTGGAATGTAGAATTGGAATTTTGAAATTGAAATTGGAAGTGTTATTTGAAACACAAATTTACAAGTGTACATAGAAAGCAAACTTTTATCGATAAGGTGTAATTTCAATCTGGAATCCTGATTTCAGGAAGCCATTGAAGTGCGACATGTGGAAGAGAATTATAGTATCAGAAACTTCAAAAGGAAATCAGAAGGGAAATTTGGAACGGGATTGTGTAAGTGAATTTTCGACCTGCGTTTGGCAATTGTAGGTTGGAACTGGAATTTTGAATTGGAATTTAGAAGTGGAATTTGATATTGAAATTTTAAAGTGAAATTTAGAGTTGAAATGTAGAACTGGAATTTGGAACTGGAATTTGGAAGTGAAATTTAGAATTGGAATTTAGAATTGGAATTTGGAAGTAGAATTTGGAATTGGAATTTAGAAGTAGAATTTGGAATTGGAATTTGGAAGTGGAGTTTGGAATCAGAATTTGGCATTGGAATTTAGAACTGGAATATGGAAGCGGAATTTGGAAGTATAATTTAGAATTGGAATTTGGAATGGGAATTTAGAATTGGAATTTAGAACTGGAATATGGAAGTGGAATTTGGAAGTGAAATTTAGAATTGGAATTTCAAACTGGAGTTTGGAAGTGACATTTAGAAT
Organism: Notamacropus eugenii; assembly: GCF_028372415.1. Classification (NCBI taxonomy): domain Eukaryota; kingdom Metazoa; phylum Chordata; class Mammalia; order Diprotodontia; family Macropodidae; genus Notamacropus; species Notamacropus eugenii. Next base: position 39,993 of record NW_027325140.1, read on the forward strand.
TTGAAATCCGAAGTGGAATTTGGAAGTGGAATTTGGACCTTCAATTTAGAACTGGAATTTGGAAGTGGAATGTAGAATGGAATTTGGAAATTGAATTCGGAAGTTTTATTGAAACACAAATTTACAAGGGTACTTAGAAAGCAGACTTTTATCGATAAGGTGTAATTTCACTCTGGAATCATAATTTCAGGATGCAATTGAGTTGTGACATGTGGAAGAAAATTATAGTATCAGAAACTGGAAAAGGAAATCAGAAGGGAAATTGGGAAAGGGATTGTGTAAGTGAATTTTCGACCTGCATTTGGTAATTGGAGGTTGGACCTGGAATTTTGAATTGGAATTTAGAAGTGGAATTTGATACTGAAATGTGGAACTCAAATTTAGAGTTAAAATTTAGAACTGGAATTTGGAAGTGGAATTTGGAATTGGAATTTGGAAGTGCATTTTGGAATGAGAATTTGGAATTGGAATTTAGAACTGGAATATGAAAGTGGAATTTGGAAGTGGAATTTAGAATTGGAATTCTGAATGGGAATTTGGAATTGGAATTTAGAACTGGAATATGGGAGTGGAATTTGGAAGTGGAATTTAGAATTGGAATTTGGAAGTAGAATTTGGAATTGGAATTTGAAAGTGGATTTGGGTATCAGAATTTGAAATTGGAATTTAGAACTGGAATAAGGAAGTGTAATTTTCGAAGTGGAATTTAGAATTGGAATTTCGAACTGCAATTTGGAAGTGGAATGTGGAACTTCAATTTGGAACGGGAATTTAGAAGTGGCATTTGAAATTCGAATTTAGAAGTGTAATTTGTTATTGGAATTTGTAATTGGCATTTGGATTAGGAATTTGGAATTGGAAATTAGAACTTGAATTTGGAAGTGGAATTTGGAAGTGGAATTTCGAATTGGAATTTGGAATGGAAATTTGGAATTGGAATTTAGAACTGGAATATGGAAGTGGAATTTGGAAGTGGAATTTAGAATTGGAATTTCGAAGTGGAGTTTGGAAGTGAAATTTAGAATTTGAAATCCGAACTGGAATTTGTAAGTGGAATTTGGACCTTCAATTTCAAACTGGAATTTGGAAGTGGAATTTGGAAGTGGAATGTAGAATTGGAATTTTGAAATTGAAATTGGAAGTGTTATTTGAAACACAAATTTACAAGTGTACATAGAAAGCAAACTTTTATCGATAAGGTGTAATTTCAATCTGGAATCCTGATTTCAGGAAGCCATTGAAGTGCGACATATGGAAGAGAATTATAGTATCAGAAACTTCAAAAGGAAATCAGAAGGGAAATTTGGAACGAGATTGTGTAAGTGAATTTTGGACCTGCATTTGGCAATTGTAGGTTGGAACTGGAATTTTGAATTGGAATTTAGAAGTGGAATTTGATACTGAAATTTTAAAGTGAAATGTAGAGTTGAAATGTAAAACTGGAATTTGGAACTGGAATTTGGAAGTGAAATTTAGAATTGGAATTTTGAATTGGAATTTGGAAGTAGAATTTGGAATTGGAATTTGGAAGTGGAGTTTGGAATCAGAATTTGGCAATGGAGTTTAGAACTGGAATATGGAAGCAGAATTTGGAAGTATAATTTAGAACTGGAATTTTGAATGGGAATTTGGAATTGGAATTTAGAACTGGAATATGGAAGTGGAATTTGGAAGTGGAATTTAGAATTGGAATTTCGAAGTGGAGTTTGGAAGTGAAATTTAGAATTTGAAATCCGAACTGGAATTTGGAAGTGGAATTTGGACCTTCAATTTGGAACTGGAATTTGGAAGTGGAATTTGGCAGTGGAATGTAGAATTTGGAATTTTGAAATTGAAATTGGAAGTGTTATTTGAAACACAAATTTACAAGTGTACGTAGAAAGCAAACTTTTATCGATAAGGTGTAATTTCAATCTGGAATCCTGATTTCAGGAAGCCATTGAAGTGCGACATGTGGAAGAGAATTATAATATCAGAAACTTCAAAAGGAAATCAGAAGGGAAATTTGGAACGGGATTGTGTAAGTGAATTTTCGACCTGCGTTTGGCAATTGTAGGTTGGAACTGGAATTTTGAATTGGAATTTAGAAGTGGAATTTGATACTGAAATTTTAAAGTGAAATTTAGAGTTGAAATGTAGAACTGGAATTTGGAACTGGAATTTGGAAGTGAAATTTAGAATTGGAATTTAGAATTGGAATTTGGAAGTAGAATTTGGAATTGGAATTTAGAAGTAGAATTTGGAATTGGAATTTGGAAGTGGAGTTTGGAATCAGAATTTGGAATTGTAATTTAGAACTGGAATATGGAAGCAGAATTTGGAAGTATAATTTCGAATTGGAATTTTGAATAGGAATTTAGAATTGGAATTTAGAACTGGAATATGGAAGTGGAATTTGGAAGTGGAATTTAGAATTGGAATTTCAAACTGGAGTTTGGAAGTGAAATTTAGAATTTGAAATCCGAATTGGAATTTGGAAGTGGAATTTGGACCTTCAATTTGGAACTGGAATTTGGAAGTGGAATGTAGAATTGGAATTTTGAAAGTGAAATTGGAAGTGTTATTTGAAACACAAATTTACAAGTGTACATAGAAAGCAAACTTTTATCGATAAGGTGTAATTTCAATCTGGAATCCTGATTTCAGGAAGCCATTGAAGTGCGACATGTGGAAGAGAAATATAATATCAGAAACTTCAAAAGGAAATCAGAAGGGAAATTTGGAACGGGATTGTGTAAGTGAATTTTCGACCTGTGTTTGGCAATTGGAGGTTGGAACTGGGATTTTGAATTGGAATTTAGAAGTGGAATTTGATACTGAAATTTTAAAGTGAAATTTAGAGTTGAAATATAGAACTGGAATTTGGAACTGGAATTTGGAAGTGAAATTTAGAATTGGAATTTAGAATTGGAATATGGAAGTAGAATTTGGAATTGGAATTTAGAAGTAGAATTTGGAATTGGAATTTGGAAGTGGAGTTTGGAATCAGAATTTGGCATTGGAATTTAGAACTGGAATATGGAAGCGGAATTTGGAAGTATAATTTAGAATTGGAATTTTGAATGGGAATTTAGAATTGGAATTTAGAACTGGAATATGGAAGTGGAATTTGGAAGTGTAATTTAGAATTGGAATTTCCAACTGGAGTTTGGAAGTGAAATTTAGAATTTGAAATCCGAACTGGAATTTGGAAGTGGAATTTGGATCTTCAATTTGGAACTGGAATTTGGAAGTGGAATTTGGCAGTGGAATGTAGAATTGGAATTTGGAAATTGAATTCGGAAGTTTTATTGAAACACAAATTTATAAGGGTACTTAGAAAGCAGACTTTTATCGATAAAGTTTAATTTCACTCTGGAATCATAATTTCAGGATGCAATTGAAGTGTGACATGTGGAAGAAAATTATAGTATCAGAAACTGGAAAAGGAAATCAGAAGGGAAATTGGGAAAGGGATTGTGTAAGTGAATTTTCGACCTGCATTTGGTAATTGGAGGTTGGACCTGGAATTTTGAATTGGAATTTAGAAGTGGAATTTGATACTGAAATGTGGAACTCAAATTTAGAGTTAAAATTTAGAACTGGAATTTGGAAGTGGAATTTGGAATTGGAATTTGGAAGTGCATTTTGGAATGAGAATTTGGAATTGGAATTTAGAACTGGAATATGAAAGTGGAATTTGGAAGTGGAATTTAGAATTGGAATTTTGAATGGGAATTTGGAATTGGAATTTAGAACTGGAATATGGGAGTGGAATTTGGAAGTGGAATTTAGAATTGGAATTTGGAAGTAGAATTTGGAATTGGAATTTGAAAGTGGATTTGAGTATCAGAATTTGAAACTGGAATTTAGAACTGGAATAAGGAAGTGTAATTTTCGAAGTGGAATTTAGAATTGGAATTTCGAACTGCAATTTGGAAGTGGAATATGGAACTTCAATTTGGAACGGGAATTTAGAAGTGGCATTTGAAATTCGAATTTAGAAGTGTAATTTGTTATTGGAATTTGTAATTGGAATTTAGATTTGGAATTTGGAATTGGAATTTAGAACTTGAATTTGGAAGTGGAATTTGGAAGTGGAATTTCGAATTGGAATTTGGAATGGGAATTTGGAATTGGAATTTAGAACTGGAATATGGAAGTGGAATTTGGAAGTGGAATTTAGAATTGGAATTTCGAAGTGGAGTTTGGAAGTGAAATTTAGAATTTGAAATCCGAACTGGAATTTGGAAGTGGAATTTGGACCTTCAATTTGGAACTGGAATTTGGAAGTGGAATTTGGATGTGGAATGGAGAATTGGAATTTTGAAATTGAAATTTGAAGTGTTATTTGAAACACAAATTTACAAGTGTACATAGAAAGCAAACTTTTATCGATAAGGTGTAATTTCAATCTGGAATCCTGATTTAAGGAAGCCATTGAAGTGCGACATGTGGAAGAAAATTATAGTATCAGAAACTTCAAAAGGAAATCAGAAGGGAAATTTGGAACGGGATTGTGTAAGTGAATTTTCGACCTGCGTTTGGCAATTGTAGGTTGGAACTGGAATTTTGAATTGGAATTTAGAAGTGGAATTTGATATTGAAATTTTAAAGTGAAATTTAGAGTTGAAATGTAGAACTGGAATTTGGAACTGGAATTTGGAAGTGAAATTTAGAATTGGAATTTGGAATGGGAATTTAGAATTAGAATTTAGAACTGGAATATGGAAGTTCTACTTGCAAATTCCAGTTCTAAATTCGACTTCCAAATTCCAATTCTAAATTTCATTTCCAAATTCCATTTCTAAATTTTAACTCTAAATGTGAGTTCCACATTTCAGTATCAACTTCCACTTCTAAATTCCAATTCAAAATTCCAGTTCCAACCTCCAATTACCAAACGCAGGTCGAAAATTCACTTACACAATACCGTTCCCAATTTCCCTTCTGATTTCCTTTTCCAGTTTCTGATACTATAATTCTCTTTCACATGGCGCACTTCAGTGGCTTCCTGAAATTATGATTCCAGATTGAAATTACACCTTATCGATTAAAGTTTGCTTTTTTGTACGCTTGGAAATTTGTGTTTTAAATAACACTTCCAATTTCAAATTCAAAATTCCAATTCAAAATTCCATTTCCAAATTCCACTTCCAAATTCCAGTTCTAAATTCCAATTCCAAATTCCAAATACAAATTCCAATTACAAATTCTGCTTCTAAATTCGAATTTCAAATTCCACTTCTAAATTCCCGTTCCAAATTGAAGTTCCATATTCCACTTCCAAATTCCAGTTCGAAATTCCAATTCGAAATTCCACTTTCAAATTCCACTTCCAAATTCCAGTTCTAAGTTCCAATTCCAAATTATGATTCCAAAATCCACTTCCAAATTCCAATTCCAAATTCTACTTCCAAATTACAGTTCTAAATTCCGCTTCAAAATTCCAATTCTAAATTCCAGTTCTAAATTCCACTTCCAAATTCCCATTCAAAATTCCAATTCTAAATTCCACTTCCAAATTCTACTTCCATATTCCAGTTCTAAATTCCACTTCCAAATTCTGATTCCAAAATCCACTTCCAAATTCCAATTCCAAATTCTACTTCCAGTTTCCAATTCCATATTCTACTTCCAAATTCCAATTCTAAATTCCAATTCTAAATTTCACTTTCAAATTCCAAATTCCACTTCCAAATTCCAGTTCTAAATTTCAACTCTAAATTTCACTTTAAAATTTCTGTATCAAATTCCACTTCTGAATTCAAATTCAAAATTCCAGTTCCAAACTTCAATTACCAAACGCAGGTCGAAAATTCACTTCCACAATCCCGTTCCCAATTTCCCTTCTGATTTCCTTTTCCAGTTTCTGATACTATAATTCTCTTCCACATGTCGCACTTCAATGGCTTCCTGAAATTATGATTCCAGATGCAAATTACACCTTATCGATAAAAGTTTGCTTTCTATGTACCCTTGTAAAGCTGTGTTTCAAATAACACTTCCAATTTCAATTTCAAAATTCCAATTCTACATTGCACTTCCAAATGCCACTTCCAATTTCCAGGTCCAAATTCCAATTCTATATTCCTATTCCAAATTCCAGTTCTAAATTCTGCTTCCAAATTCCAATTCTCTATTCCAGTTCTAAATTCCACTTCCAAATTCCCATTCAAAATTCCAATTCTAAATTCCACTTCCAAATTCCACTTCCATATTCCAGTTCTAAATTCCACTTCCAAATTCTGATTCCAAAATCCACTTCCAAATTCCAATTCCAAATTCTACTTCCAATTTCCAATTCCAAGTTCTACTTCCAAATTCCAATTCTAAATTCCAATTCTAAATTTCACTTTCAAATTCCAAATTCCACTTCCAAATTCCAGTTCTAAAATTCACCTCTAAATTTCACTTTCAAATTTCAGTATCAAATTCCACTTCTAAATTCCAATTCAATATTCCAGTTCCAACCTCCAATTACCAAACGCAGGTCGAAAATTCACTTCCACAATACCGTTCCCAATTTCCCTTCTGATTTCCTTTTCCAGTTTCTGATACGATAATTCTCTTCCACATGTCACACTTCAATGGCTTCCTGAAATTATGATTCCAGATTGAAATTACATCTTATCGATTAAAATTTGCTTTCTATGTACGCTTGGAAATTTGTGTTTCAAATAACACTTCCAATTTCAATTTCAAAATTCCAATTCAAAATTCCATTTTCAAATTCCACTTCCAAATTCCACTTCTAAATTCCAATTCCAAATTCCAAATCTAAATTCCAATTACAATTTCCAATTACAAACTCCCCTTCTAAATTCGAATTTCAAATTCCACTTCTAAATTCCCGTTCCAAATTGGAGTTCCATATTCCACTTTCAAATTCCAGTTCGAAATTTCAATTCTAAATTCCACTTCCAAATTCCACTTCCAAATTCCAATTCCAAATTCTACTTCTATATTCCAGTTCTAAATTCCACTTCCAAATTCTGATTCCAAAATCCACTTCCAAATTGCAATTCCAAATTCTAATTCCAATTTTCAGTTCCAAATTCTACTTCCAAATTCCAATTCTAAATTTCACTTTCAAATTCCAAATTCCACTTCCAAATTCCAGTTCTAAATTTCAACTCTAAATTTCACTTTAAAATTTCTATATCAAATTCCACTTCTAAATTCCAATTCAATATTCCAGTTCCAACCTCCAATTACTAAATGCAGGTCGAAAATTCACTTACACAATCCCGTTCCCAATTGCCCTTCTGATTTCCTTTTCCAGTTTCTGATACTATAATTCTCTTCCACATGTCGAACTTCAATGGCTTCCTGAAATTATGATTATAGATTGAAATTACACCTTATTGATAAAAGTTTGCTTTCTATGTACCCTTGTAAATTTGTGTTTCAAATAACACTTCCAATTTCAATTTCAAAATTCCAATTCTACATTCCACTTCCAAATTCCACTTCCAACTTCCAGTTCCAAATTCCAATTCTAAATTCCAATTTCAAATTGCAGTTCTAAATTCCGCTTCCAAATTCCAATTCTCAATTCCAGTTCTAAATTCCACTTCCAAATTCCCATTCAAAATTCCAATTCTAAATTCCACTTCCAAATTCCACTTCCATATTCCAGTTCTAAATTCCACTTCCAAATTCTGATTCCAAAATCCACTTCTAAATTCCAATTCCAAATTCTACTTCCAATTTCCAATTCCAAATTCTACTTCCAAATTCCAATTCTAAATTCCAATTCTAAATTTCACTTTCAAATTCCAAATTCAACTTTCAAATTCCAGTTCTAAATTTCAACTCTAAATTTCCCTTTAAAATTTCAGTATCAAATTCCACTTCTAAATTCCAATTCAATATTCCAGTTCCAACCTCCAATTACCAAACGCAGGTCGAAAATTCACTTACACAATACCGTTCCCAATTTCCCTTCTAATTTCCTTTTCCAGTTTCTGATACAATAATTCTCTTCCACATGTCGCACTTCAATGGCTTCCTGAAATTATGATTCCAGATTGAAATTACACCTTATCGATAAAAGTTTACTTTCTATGTACCCTTGTAAATTTGTGTTTCAAATAACACTTCCAATTTCAATTTCAAAATTCCAATTCTACATTCCACTTCCAAATTCCACTTCCAAATTCCAGTTCCAAATTCCAATTCTAAATTCCAATTCCAAAGTCCAGTTCTAAATTCCAATTCCAAATTCTGATTCCAAAATTCACTTCCAAATTCCAATTACAAACTCCGCTTCTAAATTCGAATTTCAAATTCCACTTCTAAATTCCCGTTCCAAATTGGAGTTCCATATTCCACTTCCAAATTCCAGTTCGAAATTCCAATTCTAAATTCCACTTCCAAATTCCACTTCCAAATTCCACTTCCAAATTCCAATTCCAAATTCTACTTCCAATTTCCAATTCCAAATTCCAATTCTAAAGTCCAATTCTAAATTTCACTTTCAAATTCCAAATTCCACTTCCAAATTCCAGTTCTAAATTTCAAATCTAAATTTCACTTTCAAATTTCAGTATCAAATTCCACTTCTAAATTCCAATTCAATATTCCAGTTCCAACCTCCAATTACCAAACGCAGGTAGAAAATTCACTTCCACAATCCCGTTCCCAATTTCCCTTCTGATTTCCTTTTCCAGTTTCTGATACAATAATTCCCTTCCACATGTCGCACTTCAATGGCTTCCTGAAATTATGATACCTGATTGAAATTACACCTTATCGATAAAAGTTTGCTTTCTATGTACCCTTGGAAATCTGTGTTTCATATAACACTTCCAATTTCAATTTCAAAATTTCAATTCAAAATTCCATTTCCAAATTCCACTTCCAAATTCCTGTTCTAAATTCCAATTCCAAATTCCAAATCTAAATTCCAATTACAAATTCCGCTTCTAAATTCGAATTTCAAATTCTACTTCTAAATTCCCGTTCCAAATTTAAGTTCCATATTCCACTTCCAAATTCCAGTTCGAAATTCCAACTGGAAATTCCACTTCCAAATTCCACTTCCAAATTCCAGTTCTAAATTCCAATTTCAAATTCTGATTCCAAAATCCACTTCCAAATTCCAATTCTAAATTTCAGTTCTAAATTGCACTTCCAAATTCCACTTCCAACTTCCAGTTCCACATTCTACTTCCAAATTCCTATTCTAAATTGGATTCTAAATTTCACTTTCAAATTCCAAATTCCACTTCCAAATTCCAGTTCTAAATTTCAACTCTAAATTTCACTTTAAAATTTCAGTATCAAATTCCACTTCTAAATTCCAATTCAATTTTCCACATCCAACTCCAATTACCAAACGCAGGTCGAAAATTCACTTCCACAATCCCGTTCCCAATTTCCCTTCTGATTTCCTTTTCCAGTTTCTGATACTATAATTCTCTTCCACATGTCGCACTTCAATGGCTTCCTGAAATTATGATTGCAGATGGAAATTAGACCTTATCGATAAAAGTTTGCTTTCTATGTACCCTTGTAAAGCTGTGTTTCAAATAACACTTCCAATTTCAATTTCAAAATTCCAATTCTACATTCCACTTCCAAAAGCCACTTCCAACTTCCAGGTCCAAATTCCAATTCTATATTCCTATTCCAAATTCCAGTTCTAAATTCTGCTTCCAAATTCCAATTCTCTATTCCAGTTCTAAATTCCACTTCCAAATTCCCATTCAAAATTCCAATTCTAAATTCCACTTCCAAATTCCACTTCCATATTCCAGTTCCTACCTCCAATTACCAAACGCAGGTCGAAAATTCACTTCCACAATCCCGTTCCGAATTTCCCTTCTGATTTCCTTTTCCAGTTTCTGATACTATAATTCTCTTCCACATGTCGCAATTCAATGGCTTCCTGAAATTGTGATTCCAGATTGAAATTACACCTTATCGATAAAAGTTTGCTTTCTATGTACCCTTGGAAATTTGTGTTTCAAATAACACTTCCAATTTCAATTTCAAAATTCCAATTCAAAATTTCATTTCCAAATTCCACTTCCAAATTCCAGTTCTAAATTCCAATTCCAAATTCCAAATCTAAATTCCAATTACAAATTCCAATTACAAATTCTGCTTCTAAATTCGAATTTCAAATTCCACTTCTAAATTCCCGTTCCAAATTGGAGTTCCATATTCCACTTCCAAATTCCAGTTCGAAATTCAAATTCGAAATTCCACTTCCAAATTCCACTTAAAAAATTCCAGTTCTGAATTCCAATTTCAAATTCTGATTCCAAAATCCACATCCAAATTCCAATTCCAAATTCTACTTCCATATTCCAGTTCTAAATTCCACTTCCAAATTCTGATTCCAAAATCCACTTCCAAATACCAATTCCAAATTCTACTTCCAATTTCCAATTCCAAATTCTACTTCCAAATACTATTCTAAATTCCAATTCTAAATTTCACTTTCAAATTCCAAATTCCACTTCCAAATTCCAGTTCTAAATTTCAACTCTAAATTTCACTTTAAAATTTCGGTATCAAATTCCACTTCTAAATTCCAATTCAATATTCCAGTTCCAACCTCCAATTGCCAAATGCAGGTCGAAAATTCACTTCTACAATCCCGTACCCAATTTCCCTTCTGATTTCCTTTTCCAGTTTCTGATACTATAATTTTCTTCCACATGTCGCACTTCAATGGCTTCCTGAAATTATGATTCCAGATTGAAATTACACCTTATCGATAAAGGTTTGCTTTCTATGTACCCTTGTAAAGCTGTGTTTCAAATAACACTTCCAATTTCAATTTCAAAATTCCAATTCTACATTCCACTTCCAAACTCCACTTCCAAATTCCACTTCCAACTTCCAGTTCCAAATTCCAATTCTAAATTTCAATTCCAAATTCCAGTTCTAAATTCCAATTCCAAATTCTGATTCCAAAATCCACTTCCAAATTCCAATTCCAAATTCTACTTCCAAATTCCAGTTATTAATTTCGCTTCCAAATTCCAATTCTAAATTTCAGTTCTAAATTCCACTTCCAAATTCCACTTCGAACTTCCAGTTCCACGTTTTACTTCCAAATACTATTCTAAATTCCAATTCTAAATTTCACTTTCAAATTCCAAAATTCCACTTCCAAATTTCAGTTCTAAATTTCAACTGTAAATTTCACTTTAAAATTTCTGTATCAAATTCCACTTCTAAATTCCAATTCAATATTCCAGTTCCAACCTCCAATTACCAAACGCAGGTCGAAAATTCACTTCCACAATCCCGTTCCCAATTTCCCGTCTGATTTCCTTTTCCAGTTTCTGATACTATAATTTTCTTCCACATGTCGCACTTCAATTGCTTCCTGAAATTATGATTCCAGATTGAAATTACACCTTATCGATAAAAGTTTGCTTTCTATGTACCCTTGTAAATTTGTGTTTCAAATAACACTTCCAATTTCAATTTCAAAATTCCAATTCTACATTCCACTTCCAAATTCCACTTCCAACTTCCAGTTCCAAATTCCAATTCTAAATTCCAATTCCAAAGTCCAGTTCTAAATTCCGCTTCCAAATTCCAATTCTAAATTTCAGTTCTAAATTCCACTTCCACATTCCCATTCAAAATTCCAATTCTAAATTCCACTTCCATATTCCAGTTCTAAATTCCACTTCCAAATTCTGATTCCAAAATCCACTTCCAAATTCCAATTCCAAATTCTTCTTCCAATTTCCAATTCCAAATTCTACTTTCAAATTCCAATTCTAAATTCCAATTCTAAATTTCACTTTCAAATTCCAAATTCCACTTCCAAATTGCAGTTCTAAATTTCAACTCTAAATTTCACTTTAAAATTTCTGTATCAAATTCCACTTCTAAATTCCAATTCAATGTTTCAGTTTCAACCTCCAATTACCAAACGCAGGTCGAAAATTCACTTCCACAATCCCGTTCCCAATTTCCCTTCTGATTTCCTTTTCCAGTTTCTGATACTATAATTTTCTTCCACATGTCGCACTTCAATGGCTTCCTGAAATTATGATTCCAGATTCAAATTACACCTTATCGATAAAAGTTTGCTTTTTATGTACCCTTGGAAATTTGTGTTTCAAATAACACTTCCAATTTCAATTTCAAAATTCCAATTCTACATTCCACTTCCAAATTCCACTTCCAACTTCCAGTTCCAAATTCCAATTCTAAATTCCAATTCCAAATTCCATTTCTAAATCCGAGTTTCAAATTCCACTTCCACATTTTCGATAAAAGTTTGCTTTCTATGTACCCTTGGAAATTTGTGTTTCAAATAACACTTCCAATTTCATTTTCAAAATTCCAATTCAAAATTTCAATTCCAAATTCCACTTCCAAATTCCAGTTCTAAATTTCAATTCCAAATTCCAAATCTAAATTCCAATTACAAATTCCACTTCTAAATTCGAATTTCAAATTCCACTTCTAAATTCCCGTTCCAAATTGAAGTTCCATATTCCACTTCCAAATTCCAGTTCGAAATTCAAATTCGAAATTCTACTTCCAAATTCCACTTCCAAATTCCAGTTCTAAATTCCAATTTCAAATTCTGATTCCAAAATCCATTTCCAAATTCCAATTCCAAATTCTACTTCCATATTCCAGTTCTAAATTCCACTTCCAAATTCTGATTCCAAAATCCACTTCCAAATTCCAATTCCAAATTCTACTTCCAATTTCCAATTCCAAATTCTACTTCCAAATACTATTCTAAATTCCAATTCTAAATTTCACTTTCAAATTCCAAATTCCACTTCCAAATTCCAGTTCTAAATTTCAACTCTAAATTTCACTTTAAAATTTCGGTATCAAATTCCACTTCTAAATTACAATTCAATATTCCAGTTCCAACCTCCAATTGCCAAATGCAGGTCGAAAATTCACTTCCACAATCCCGTTCCGAATTTCCCTTCTGATTTCCTTTTCCAGTTTCTGATACTATAATTCTCTTCCACATGTCGCAATTCAATGGCTTCCTGAAATTGTGATTCCAGATTGAAATTACACCTTATCGATAAAAGTTTGCTTTCTATGTACCCTTGGAAATTTGTGTTTCAAATAACACTTCCAATTTCAATTTCAAAATTCCAATTCAAAATTTCATTTCCAAATTCCACTTCCAAATTCCAGTTCTAAATTCCAATTCCAAATTCCAAATCTAAATTCCAATTACAAATTCCAATTACAAATTCTGCTTCTAAATTCGAATTTCAAATTCCACTTCTAAATTCCCGTTCCAAATTGGAGTTCCATATTCCACTTCCAAATTCCAGTTCGAAATTCAAATTCGAAATTCCACTTCCAAATTCCACTTAAAAAATTCCAGTTCTGAATTCCAATTTCAAATTCTGATTCCAAAATCCACTTCCAAATTCCAATTCCAAATTCTACTTCCATATTTCCAGTTCTAAATTCCACTTCCAAATTCTGATTCCAAAATCACACTTCCAAATTCCAATTCCAAATTCTACTTCCAATTTCCAATTCCAAATTCTACTTCCAAATACTATTCTAAATTCCAATTCTAAATTTCACTTTCAAATTCCAAATTCCACTTCCGAATTCCAGTTCTAAATTTCAACTCTAAATTTCACTTTAAAATTTCGGTATCAAATTCAACTTCTAAATTCCAATTCAATATTCCAGTTCCAACCTCCAATTGCCAAATGCAGGTCGAAAATTCACTTCTACAATCCCGTACCCAATTTCCCTTCTGATTTCCTTTTCCAGTTTCTGATACTATAATTTTCTTCCACATGTCGCACTTCAATGGCTTCCTGAAATTATGATTCCAGATTGAAATTACACCTTATCGATAAAGGTTTGCTTTCTATGTACCCTTGTAAAGCTGTGTTTCAAATAACACTTTCAATTTCAATTTCAAAATTCCAATTCTACATTCCACTTCCAAATTCCACTTCCAACTTCCAGTTCCAAATTCCAATTCTAAATTCCAATTCCAAAATTCCATTTCTAAATTCGAGTTTCAAATTCCACTTTCCAAAGTCCAGTTCCAAATTGAAGGTCCAAATTCCACTTCCAAATTACAGTTCGGATTTCAAATTCTAAATTTCACTTCCAAATTCAATTTCCAAATTCCAATTCTACATTTCACTTCCAAATTCCACTTCCATATTCCAGTTCTAAATTTCCATTCCAAATTCCCATTCCAAATTCCAATTCAGAATTCCACTTCCTCAAATTTCACTTTCATATTCCAGTTCTGAATTTCAATTCCAAATTCTGATTCCAAAATCCACTTCCAAATTCCAATTCCAAATTCTACTTCCAAATTCCAATTCCAAATTCTACTTCCAAATTCCAATTCTAAATTTCACTTCCAAATTCCAGTTCCAAATTGCACTTCCAAATTCCAATTCTAAATTTTAACTCTAAATTTCACTTTAAAATTTCTGTATCAAATTCCACTTCTAAATTCCAATTCAAAATTCCAGTTCCAACCTCCAATTACCAAACGCAGGTCGAAAATTCACTTCCACCATCCAGTTCCCAATTTCCCTTCTGATTTCCTTTTCCAGTTTCTGATACTATAATTCTCTTCCACATGTCACAATTCAAAGGCTTCCTGAAATTGTGATTCCAGATTGAAATTACACCTTATCGATAAAAGTTTGCTTTCTATGTACCCTTGGAAACTTGTGTTTCAAATAACACTTCCAATTTCAATTTCAAAATTCCAATTAAAATTTCATTTCCAAATTCCACTTCCAAATTCCAGTTCTAAATTCCAATTCCAAATTCCAAATCTAAATTCCAATTACAAATTCCAATTACAAATTCCGCTTCTAAATTCGAATTTCAAATTCCACTTCTAAATTCCCGTTCCAAATTGAAGTTCCATATTCCAGTTCCAAATTCCAGTTCGAAATTCAAATTCGAAATTCTACTTCCAAATTCCACTTCCAAATTCAAGTTCTAAATTCCAATTTCAAATTCTGATTCCAAAATCCATTTCCAAATTCCAATTCTAAATTCTACGTCCATATTCCAGTTCTAAATTCCACTTCCAAATTCTGATTCCAAAATCCACTTCCAAATTCCAATTCCAAATTCTACTTCCAATTTCCAATTCCAAATTCTATTTCCAAATACTATTCTAAATTCCAATTCTAAATTTCACTTTCAAATTCCAAATTCCACTTCCAAATTCCAGTTCTAAATTTCAACTCTAAATTTCACTTTAAAATTTCGGTATCAAATTCCACTTCTAAATTCCAATTCAATATTCCAGTTCCAACCTCCAATTGCCAAATGCAGGTCGAAAATTCACTTCCACAATCCCGTTCCAAATTTCCCTTCTGATTTCCTTTTCCAGTTTCTGATACTATAATTTTCTTTCACATGTCGCACTTCAATGGCTTCCTGAAATTATGATTCCACATTGAAATTACACCTTATCGATAAAGGTTTGCTTTCTATGTACCCTTGTAAAGCTGTGTTTCAAATAACACTTCCAATTTCAATTTCAAAATTCCAATTCTACATTCCACTTCCAAACTCCACTTCCAAATTCCACTTCCAACTTCCATTTCCAAATTCCAATTCTAAATTTCAATTCCAAATTCCAGTTCTAAATTCCAATTCCAAATTCTGATTCCAAAATCCACTTCCAAATTCCAATTCCAAATTCTACTTCCAAATTCCAGTTATTAATTTCGCTTCCAAATTCCAATTCTAATTTTCAGTTCTAAATTCCACTTCCAAATTCCACTTCGAAATTCCAGTTCCACATTCTACTTCCAAATACTATTCTAAATTCCAATTCTAAATTTCACTTTCAAATTCCAAAATTCCACTTCCAAATTCCAGTTCTAAATTTCAACTGTAAATTTCACTTTAAAATTTCTGTATCAAATTCCACTTCTAAATTCCAATTTAATATTCCAGTTCCAACCTCCAATTACCAAACGCAGGTAGAAAATTCACTTCCACAATCCCGTTCCCAATTTCCCGTCTGATTTCCTTTTCCAGTTTCTGATACGATAATTCTCTTCCACATGTCGCACTTCAATTGCTTCCTGAAATTATGATTCCAGATTGAAATTACACCTTATCGATAAAAGTTTGCTTTCTATGTACCCTTGTAAATTTGTGTTTCAAATAACACTTCCAATTTCAATTTCAAAATTCCAATTCTACATTCCACTTTCAAATTCCACTTCCAACTTCCAGTTCCAAATTCCAATTCTAAATTCCAATTCCAAAGTCCAGTTCTAAATTCTGCTTCCAAATTCCAATTCTAAATTCCAGTTCTAAATTCCACTTCCACATTCCCATTCAAAATTCCAATTCTAAATTCCACTTAAATATTCCAGTTCTAAATTCCACTTCCAAATTCTGATTCCAAAATCCACTTCCAAATTCCAATTCCAAATTCTACTTCCAATTTCCAATTCCAAATTCTACTTCCAAATTCCAATTCTAAATTCCAATTCTAAATTTCACTTTCAAATTCCAAATTCCACTTCCAAATTCCAGTTCTAAATTTCAACTCTAAATTTCACTTTAAAATTTCGGTATCAAATTCCACTTCTAAATTCCAATTCAATGTTTCAGTTTCAACCTCCAATTACCAAACGCAGGTCGAAAATTCACTTCCACAATCCCGTTCCCAATTTCCCTTCTAATTTCCTTTTCCAGTTTCTCATACTATAATTTTCTTCCACATGTCGCACTTCAATGGCTTCCTGAAATTATGATTCCAGATTCAAATTACACCTTATCGATAAAAGTTTGCTTTCTATGTACCCTTGGAAATTTGTGTTTTAAATAACACTTTCAATTTCAATTTCAAAATTCCAATTCTTCATTCCACTTCCAAATTCCACTTCCAACTTCCAGTTCCAAATTCCAATTCTAAATTCCAATTCCAAATTCCATTTCTAAATTCGAGTTTCAAATTCCACTTCCAAAGTCCAGTTCCAAATTGAAGGTCCAAATTCCACTTCCAAATTACAGTTCGGATTTCAAATTCTAAATTTCACTTCCAAATTCAATTTCCAAATTCCAATTCTACATTTCACTTCCAAATTCCACTTCCATATTCCAGTTCTAAATTTCCATTCCAAATTCCCATTCCAAATTCCAATTCAGAATTCCACTTCCAAATTTCACTTTCATATTCCAGTTCTGAATTTCAATTCCAAATTCTGATTCCAAAATCCACTTCCAAATTCCAATTCCAAATTCTACTTCCAAATTCCAATTCCAAATTCTACTTCCAAATTCCAATTCTAAATTTCACTTCCAAATTCCAGTTCCAAATTGCACTTCCAAATTCCAATTCTAAATTTTAACTCTAAATTTCACTTTAAAATTTCTGTATCAAATTCCACTTCTAAATTCCAATTCAAAATTCCAGTTCCTACCTCCAATTACCTAACGCAGGTCGAAAATTCACTTCCACAATCCCGTTCCGAATTTCCCTTCTGATTTCCTTTTCCAGTTTCTGATACTATAATTCTCTTCCACATGTCGCAATTCAATGGCTTCCTGAAATTGTGATTCCAGATTGAAATTACACCTTATCGATAAAAGTTTGCTTTCTATGTACCCTTGGAAATTTGTGTTTCAAATAACACTTCCAATTTCAATTTCAAAATTCCAATTCAAAATTTCATTTCCAAATTCCACTTCCAAATTCCAGTTCTAAATTCCAATTCCAAATTCCAAATCTAAATTCCAATTACAAATTCCAATTACAAATTCCGCTTCTAAATTCGAATTTCAAATTCCACTTCTAAATTCCCGTTCCAAATTGAAGTTCCATATTCCACTTCCAAATTCCAGTTCGAAATTCAAATTCGAAATTCTACTTCCAAATTCCACTTCCAAATTCAAGTTCTAAATTCCAATTTCAAATTCTGATTCCAAAATCCATTTCCAAATTCCAATTTTAAATTCTACGTCCATATTCCAGTTCTAAATTCCACTTCCAAATTCTGATTCCAAAATCCACTTCCAAATTCTAATTCCAAATTCTACTTCCAATTTCCAATTCCAAATTCTATTTCCAAATACTATTCTAAATTCCAATTCTAAATTTCACTTTCAAATTCCAAATTCCACTTCCAAATTCCAGTTCTAAATTTCAACTCTAAATTTCACTTTAAAATTTCGGTATCAAATTCCACTTCTAAATTCCAATTCAATATTCCAGTTCCAACCTCCAATTGCCAAATGCAGGTCGAAAATTCACTTCCACAATCCCGTTCCAAATTTCCCTTCTGATTTCCTTTTCCAGTTTCTGATACTATAATTTTCTTTCACATGTCGCACTTCAATGGCTTCCTGAAATTATGATTCCACATTGAAATTACACCTTATCGATAAAGGTTTGCTTTCTATGTACCCTTGTAAAGCTGTGTTTCAAATAACACTTCCAATTTCAATTTCAAAATTCCAATTCTACATTCCACTTCCAAACTCCACTTCCAAATTCCACTTCCAACTTCCAGTTCCAAATTCCAATTCTAAATTTCAATTCCAAATTCCAGTTCTAAATTCCAATTCCAAATTCTGATTCCAAAATCCACTTCCAAATTCCAATTCCAAATTCTACTTCCAAATTCCAGTTATTAATTTCGCTTCCAAATTCCAATTCTAATTTTCAGTTCTAAATTCCACTTCCAAATTCCACTTCGAAATTCCAGTTCCACATTCTACTTCCAAATACTATTCTAAATTCCAATTCTAAATTTCACTTTCAAATTACAAAATTCCACTTCCAAATTCCAGTTCTAAATTTCAACTGTAAATTTCACTTTAAAATTTCTGTATCAAATTCCACTTCTAAATTCCAATTTAATATTCCAGTTCCAACCTCCAATTACCAAACGCAGGTAGAAAATTCACTTCCACAATCCCGTTCCCAATTTCCCGTCTGATTTCCTTTTCCAGTTTCTGATACGATAATTCTCTTCCACATGTCGCACTTCAATTGCTTCCTGAAATTATGATTCCAGATTGAAATTACACCTTATCGATAAAAGTTTGCTTTCTATGTACCCTTGTAAATTTGTGTTTCAAATAACACTTCCAATTTCAATTTCAAAATTCCAATTCTACATTCCACTTTCAAATTCCACTTCCAACTTCCAGTTCCAAATTCCAATTCTAAATTCCAATTCCAAAGTCCAGTTCTAAATTCTGCTTCCAAATTCCAATTCTAAATTCCAGTTCTAAATTCCACTTCCACATTCCCATTCAAAATTCCAATTCTAAATTCCACTTAAATATTCCAGTTCTAAATTCCACTTCCAAATTCTGATTCCAAAATCCACTTCCAAATTCCAATTCCAAATTCTACTTCCAATTTCCAATTCCAAATTCTACTTCCAAATTCCAATTCTAAATTCCAATTCTAAATTTCACTTTCAAATTCCAAATTCCACTTCCAAATTCCAGTTCTAAATTTCAACTCTAAATTTCACTTTAAAATTTCGGTATCAAATTCCACTTCTAAATTCCAATTCAATGTTTCAGTTTCAACCTCCAATTACCAAACGCAGGTCGAAAATTCACTTCCACAATCCCGTTCCCAATTTCCCTTCTGATTTCCTTTTCCAGTTTCTCATACTATAATTTTCTTCCACATGTCGCACTTCAATGGCTTCCTGAAATTATGATTCCAGATTCAAATTACACCTTATCGATAAAAGTTTGCTTTCTATGTACCCTTGGAAATTTGTGTTTTAAATAACACTTCCAATTTCAATTTCAAAATTCCAATTCTTCATTCCACTTCCAAATTCCACTTCCAACTTCCAGTTCCAAATTCCAATTCTAAATTGCAATTCCAAATTCCATTTCTAAATTCGAGTTTCAAATTCCAATTCCAAAGTCCAGTTCCAAATTGAAGGTCCAAATTCCACTTCCAAATTACAGTTCGGATTTCAAATTCTAAATTTCACTTCCAAATTCAATTTCCAAATTCCAATTCTACATTTAAATTCCAAATTCCACTTCCATATTCCAGTTCTAAATTTCCATTCCAAATTCCCATTCCAAATTCCAATTCAGAATTCCACTTCCAAATTTCACTTTCATATTCCAGTTCTGAATTTCAATTCCAAATTCTGATTCCAAAATCCACTTCCAAATTCCAATTCCAAATTCTACTTCCAAATTCCAATTCCAAATTCTACTTCCAAATTCCAATTCTAAATTCCAATTCTAAATTTCTCTTTCAAATTCCAAATTCCACTTCCAAATTCCAGTTCTAAATTTCAACTCTAAATTTCACTTTAAAATTTCGGTATCAAATTCCACTTCTAAATTCCAATTCAATGTTTCAGTTTCAACCTCCAATTACCAAACGCAGGTCGAAAATTCACTTCCACAATCCCGTTCCGAATTTCCCTTCTGATTTCCTTTTCCAGTTTCTGATACTATAATTCTCTTCCACATGTCGCAATTCAATGGCTTCCTGAAATTGTGATTCCAGATTGAAATTACACCTTATCGATAAAAGTTTGCTTTCTATGTACCCTTGGAAATTTGTGTTTCAAATAACACTTCCAATTTCAATTTCAAAATTCCAATTCAAAATTTCATTTCCAAATTCCACTTCCAAATTCCAGTTCTAAATTCCAATTCCAAATTCCAAATCTAAATTCCAATTACAAATTCCAATTACAAATTCTGCTTCTAAATTCGAATTTCAAATTCCACTTCTAAATTCCCGTTCCAAATTGGAGTTCCATATTCCACTTCCAAATTCCAGTTCGAAATTCAAATTCGAAATTCCACTTCCAAATTCCACTTAAAAATTCCAGTTCTGAATTCCAATTTCAAATTCTGATTCCAAAATCCACTTCCAAATTCCAATTCCAAATTCTACTTCCATATTCCAGTTCTAAATTCCACTTCCAAATTCTGATTCCAAAATCCACTTCCAAATTCCAATTCCAAATTCTACTTCCAATTTCCAATTCCAAATTCTACTTCCAAATACTATTCTAAATTCCAATTCTAAATTTCACTTTCAAATTCCAAATTCCACTTCCAAATTCCAGTTCTAAATTTCAACTCTAAATTTCACTTTAAAATTTCGGTATCAAATTCCACTTCTAAATTCCAATTCAATATTCCAGTTCCAACCTCCAATTGCCAAATGCAGGTCGAAAATTCACTTCTACAATCCCGTACCCAATTTCCCTTCTGATTTCCTTTTCCAGTTTCTGATACTATAATTTTCTTCCACATGTCGCACTTCAATGGCTTCCTGAAATTATGATTCCAGATTGAAATTACACCTTATCGATAAAGGTTTGCTTTCTATGTACCCTTGTAAAGCTGTGTTTCAAATAACACTTCCAATTTCAATTTCAAAATTCCAATTCTACATTCCACTTCCAAACTCCACTTCCAAATTCCACTTCCAACTTCCAGTTCCAAATTCCAATTCTAAATTTCAATTTCAAATTCCAGTTCTAAATTCCAATTCCAAATTCTGATTCGAAAATCCACTTCCAAATTCCAATTCCAAATTCTACTTCCAAATTCCAGTTATTAATTTCGCTTCCAAATTCCAATTCTAAATTTCAGTTCTAAATTCCACTTCCAAATTCCACTTCGAACTTCCAGTTCCACATTCTACTTCCAAATACTATTCTAAATTCCAATTCTAAATTTCACTTTCAATTTCCAAAATTCCACTTCCAAATTCCAGTTCTAAATTTCAACTGTAAATTTCACTTTAAAATTTCGGTATCAAATTCCACTTCTAAATTCCAATTCAATATTCCAGTTCCAACCTCCAATTACCAAACGCAGGTCGAAAATTCACTTCCACAATCCCGTTCCCAATTTCCCGTCTGATTTCCTTTTCCAATTTCTGATACTATAATTCTCTTCCACATGTCGCACTTCAATTACTTCCTGAAATTATGATTCCAGATTGAAATTACACCTTATCGATAAAAGTTTGCTTTCTATGTACCCTTGTAAATTTGTGTTTCAAATAACACTTCCAATTTCAATTTCAAAATTCCAATTCTACATTCCACTTCCAAATTCCACTTCCAACTTCCAGTTCCAAATTCCAATTCTAAATTCCAATTCCAAAGTCCAGTTCTAAATTCCGCTTCCAAATTCCAATTCTAAATTCCAGTTCTAAATTCCACTTCCACATTCCCATTCAAAATTCCAATTCTAAATTCCACTTCCAACTTCCAGTTCCAAATTCCAATTCTAAATTCCAATTCCAAATTCCATTTCTAAATTCGAGTTTCAAATTCCACTTCCAAAGTCCAGTTCCAAATTGAAGGTCCAAATTCCACTTCCAAATTACAGTTCGGATTTCAAATTCTAAATTTCACTTCCAAATTCAATTTCCAAATTCCAATTCTATATTTCACTTCCAAATTCCACTTCCATATTCCAGTTCTAAATTTCCATTCCAAATTCCCATTCCAAATTCCAATTCAGAATTCCACTTCCAAATTTCACTTTCATATTCCAGTTCTGAATTTCAATTCCAAATTCTGATTCCAAAATCCACTTCCAAATTCCAATTCCAAATTCTACTTCCAAATTCCAATTCCAAATTCTACTTCCAAATTCCAATTCTAAATTCCAATTCTAAATTTCTCTTTCAAATTCCAAATTCCACTTCCAAATTCCAGTTCTAAATTTCAACTCTAAATTTCACTTTAAAATTTCGGTATCAAATTCCACTTCTAAATTCCAATTCAATGTTTCAGTTTCAACCTCCAATTACCAAACGCAGGTCGAAAATTCACTTCCACAATCCCGTTCCCAATTTCCCTTCTGATTTCCTTTTCCAGTTTCTCATACTATAATTTTCTTCCACATGTCACAATTCAATGGCTTCCTGAAATTGCGATTCCAGATTGAAATTACACCTTATCGATAAAAGTTTGCTTTCTACGTACCCTTGGAAATTTGTGTTTCAAATAACACTTCCAATTTCAATTTCAAAATTCCAATTCAAAATTTCATTTCCAAATTCCACTTCCAAATTCCAGTTCTAAATTCCAATTCCAAATTCCAAATCTAAATTCCAATTACAAATTCCAATTACAAATTCCGCTTCTAAATTCTAATTTCAAATTCCACTTCTAAATTCCTGTTCCAAATTGAAGTTCCATATTCCACTTCCAAATTCCCATTCAAAATTCCAATTCTAAATTCCACTTCCAAATTCTACTTCCATATTCCAGTTCTAAATTCCACTTCCAAATTCTGATTCCAAAATCCACTTCCAAATTCCAATTCCAAATTCTACTTTCCAATTTCCAATTCCAAATTCTATTTCCAAATACTATTCTAAATTCCAATTCTAAATTTCACTTTCAAATTCCAAATTCCACTTCCAAATTCCAGTTCTAAATTTCAACTCTAAATTTCACTTTAAAATTTCGGTATCAAATTCCACTTCTAAATTCCATTTCAATATTCCAGTTCCAACCTCCAATTGCCAAATGCAGGTCGAAAATTCACTTCCACAATCCCGTTCCAAATTTCCCTTCTGATTTCCTTTTCCAGTTTCTGATACTATAATTTTCTTTCACATGTCGCACTTCAATGGCTTCCTGAAATTATGATTCCACATTGAAATTACACCTTATCGATAAAGGTTTGCTTTCTATGTACACTTGTAAAGCTGTGTTTCAAATAACACTTCCAATTTCAATTTCAAAATTCCAATTCTACATTCCACTTCCAAACTCCACTTCCAAATTCCACTTCCAACTTCCAGTTCCAAATTCCAATTCTAAATTTCAATTCCAAATTCCAGTTCTAAATTCCAATTCCAAATTCTGATTCCAAAATCCACTTCCAAATTCCAATTCCAAATTCTACTTCCAAATTCCAGTTATTAATTTCGCTTCCAAATTCCAATTCTAATTTTCAGTTCTAAATTCCACTTCCAAATTCCACTTCGAAATTCCAGTTCCACATTCTACTTCCAAATACTATTCTAAATTCCAATTCTAAATTTCACTTTCAAATTCCAAAATTCCACTTCAAATTCCAGTTCTAAATTTCAACTGTAAATTTCACTTTAAAATTTCTGTATCAAATTCCACTTCTAAATTCCAATTCAATATTCCAGTTCCAACCTCCAATTACCAAACGCAGGTAGAAAATTCACTTCCACAATCCCGTTCCCAATTTCCCGTCTGATTTCCTTTTCCAGTTTCTGATACGATAATTCTCTTCCACATGTCGCACCTTCAATTGCTTCCTGAAATTATGATTCCAGATTGAAATTACACCTTATCGATAAAAGTTTGCTTTCTATGTACCCTTGTAAATTTGTGTTTCAAATAACACTTCCAATTTCAATTTCAAAATTCCAATTCTACATTCCACTTTCAAATTTCACTTCCAACTTCCAGTTCCAAATTCCAATTCTAAATTCCAATTCCAAAGTCCAGTTCTAAATTCTGCTTCCAAATTCCAATTCTAAATTCCAGTTCTAAATTCCACTTCCACATTCCCATTCAAAATTCCAATTCTAAATTCCACTTAAATATTCCAGTTCTAAATTCCACTTCCAAATTCTGATTCCAAAATCCACTTCCAAATTCCAATTCCAAATTCTACTTCCAATTTCCAATTCCAAATTCTACTTCCAAATTCCAATTCTAAATTCCAATTCTAAATTTCACTTTCAAATTCCAAATTCCACTTCCAAATTCCAGTTCTAAATTTCAACTCTAAATTTCACTTTAAAATTTCGGTATCAAATTCCACTTCTAAATTCCAATTCAATGTTTCAGTTTCAACCTCCAATTACCAAACGCAGGTCGAAAATTCACTTCCACAATCCCGTTCCCAATTTCCCTTCTGATTTCCTTTTCCAGTTTCTCATACTATAATTTTCTTCCACATGTCGCACTTCAATGGCTTCCTGAAATTATGATTCCAGATTCAAATTACACCTTATCGATAAAAGTTTGCTTTCTATGTACCCTTGGAAATTTGTGTTTTAAATAACACTTCCAATTTCAATTTCAAAATTCCAATTCTTCATTCCACTTCCAAATTCCACTTCCAACTTCCAGTTCCAAATTCCAATTCTAAATTCCAATTCCAAATTCCATTTCTAAATTCGAGTTTCAAATACCACTTCCAAAGTCCAGTTCCAAATTGAAGGTCCAAATTCCACTTCCAAATTACAGTTCGGATTTCAAATTCTAAATTTCACTTCCAAATTCAATTTCCAAATTCCAATTCTACATTTCACTTCCAAATTCCACTTCCATATTCCAGTTCTAAATTTCCATTCCAAATTCCCATTCCAAATTCCAATTCAGAATTCCACTTCCAAATTTCACTTTCATATTCCAGTTCTGAATTTCAATTCCAAATTCTGATTCCAAAATCCACTTCCAAATTCCAATTCCAAATTCTACTTCCAAATTCCAATTCCAAATTCTACTTCCAAATTCCAATTCTAAATTTCACTTCCAAATTCCAGTTCCAAATTGCACTTCCAAATTCCAATTCTAAATTTTAACTCTAAATTTCACTTTAAAATTTCTGTATCAAATTCCACTTCTAAATTCCAATTCAACATTCCAGTTCCTACCTCCAATTACCAAACGCAGGTCGAAAATTCACTTCCACAATCCCGTTCCGAATTTCCCTTCTGATTTCCTTTTCCAGTTTCTGATACTATAATTCTATTCCACATGTCGCAATTCAATGGCTTCCTGAAATTGTGATTCCAGATTGAAATTACACCTTATCGATAAAAGTTTGCTTTCTATGTACCCTTGGAAATTTGTGTTTCAAATAACACTTCCAATTTCAATTTCAAAATTCCAATTCAAAATTTCATTTCCAAATTCCACTTCCAAATTCCAGTTCTAAATTCCAATTCCAAATTCCAAATCTAAATTCCAATTACAAATTCCAATTACAAATTCTGCTTCTAAATTCGAATTTCAAATTCCACTTCTAAATTCCCGTTCCAAATTGGAGTTCCATATTCCACTTCCAAATTCCAGTTCGAAATTCAAATTCGAAATTCCACTTCCAAATTCCACTTAAAAATTCCAGTTCTGAATTCCAATTTCAAATTCTGATTCCAAAATCCACTTCCAAATTCCAATTCCAAATTCTACTTCCATATTCCAGTTCTAAATTTCAACTCTAAATTTCACTTTAAAATTTCGGTATCAAATTCCACTTCTAAATTCCAATTCAATATTCCAGTTCCAACCTCCAATTGCCAAATGCAGGTCGAAAATTCACTTCTACAATCCCGTACCCAATTTCCCTTCTGATTTCCTTTTCCAGTTTCTGATACTATAATTTTCTTCCACATGTCGCACTTCAATGGCTTCCTGAAATTATGATTCCAGATTGAAATTACACCTTATCGATAAAGGTTTGCTTTCTATGTACCCTTGTAAAGCTGTGTTTCAAATAACACTTCCAATTTCAGTTTCAAAATTCCAATTCTACATTCCACTTCCAAACTCCACTTCCAAATTCCACTTCCAACTTCCAGTTCCAAATTCCAATTCTAAATTTCAATTCCAAATTCCAGTTCTAAATTCCAATTCCAAATTCTGATTCCAAAATCCACTTCCAAATTCCAATTCCAAATTCTACTTGCAAATTCCAGTTCTAAATTCGACTTCCAAATTCCAATTCTAAATTTCATTTCCAAATTCCAGTTCTAAATTTTAACTCTAAATGTGAGTTCCACATTTCAGTATCAACTTCCACTTCTAAATTCCAATTCAAAATTCCAGTTCCAACCTCCAATTACCAAACGCAGGTCGAAAATTCACTTACACAATACCGTTCCCAATTTCCCTTCTGATTTCCTTTTCCAGTTTCTGATACTATAATTCTCTTTCACGTGGCGCACTTCAGTGGCTTCCTGAAATTATGATTCCAGATTGAAATTACACCTTATCGATTAAAGTTTGCTTTCTATGTACGCTTGGAAATTTGTGTTTTAAATAACACTTCCAATTTCAAATTCAAAATTCCAATTCAAAATTCCATTTCCAAATTCCACTTCCAAATTCCAGTTCTAAATTCCAATTCCAAATTCCAAATAAAAATTCCAATTACAAATTCTGCTTCTAAATTCGAATTTCAAATTCCACTTCTAAATTCCCGTTCCAAATTGAAGTTCCATATTCCACTTTCAAATTCCAGTTCGAAATTCCAATTCGAAATTCCACTTCCAAATTCCAATTCCAAATTCTACTTCCAATTTCCAATTCCAAATTCCAATTCTAAAGTCCAATTCTAAATTTCACTTTCAAATTCCAAATTCCACTTCCAAATTCCAGTTCTAAATTTCAACTCTAAATTTCACTTTAAAATTTCGGTATCAAATTCCACTTCTAAATTCCATTTCAATATTCCAGTTCCAACCTCCAATTGCCAAATGCAGGTCGAAAATTCACTTCCACAATCCCGTTCCAAATTTCCCTTCTGATTTCCTTTTCCAGTTTCTGATACTATAATTTTCTTTCACATGTCGCACTTCAATGGCTTCCTGAAATTATGATTCCACATTGAAATTACACCTTATCGATAAAGGTTTGCTTTCTATGTACACTTGTAAAGCTGTGTTTCAAATAACACTTCCAATTTCAATTTCAAAATTCCAATTCTACATTCCACTTCCAAACTCCACTTCCAAATTCCACTTCCAACTTCCAGTTCCAAATTCCAATTCTAAATTTCAATTCCAAATTCCAGTTCTAAATTCCAATTCCAAATTCTGATTCCAAAATCCACTTCCAAATTCCAATTCCAAATTCTACTTCCAAATTCCAGTTATTAATTTCGCTTCCAAATTCCAATTCTAATTTTCAGTTCTAAATTCCACTTCCAAATTCCACTTCGAAATTCCAGTTCCACATTCTACTTCCAAATACTATTCTAAATTCCAATTCTAAATTTCACTTTCAAATTCCAAAATTCCACTTCCAAATTCCAGTTCTAAATTTCAACTGTAAATTTCACTTTAAAATTTCTGTATCAAATTCCACTTCTAAATTCCAATTCAATATTCCAGTTCCAACCTCCAATTACCAAACGCAGGTAGAAAATTCACTTCCACAATCCCGTTCCCAATTTCCCGTCTGATTTCCTTTTCCAGTTTCTGATACGATAATTCTCATCCACATGTCGCACTTCAATTGCTTCCTGAAATTATGATTCCAGATTGAAATTACACCTTATCGATAAAAGTTTGCTTTCTATGTACCCTTGTAAATTTGTGTTTCAAATAACACTTCCAATTTCAATTTCAAAATTCCAATTCTACATTCCACTTTCAAATTTCACTTCCAACTTCCAGTTCCAAATTCCAATTCTAAATTCCAATTCCAAAGTCCAGTTCTAAATTCTGCTTCCAAATTCCAATTCTAAATTCCAGTTCTAAATTCCACTTCCACATTCCCATTCAAAATTCCAATTCTAAATTCCACTTAAATATTCCAGTTCTAAATTCCACTTCCAAATTCTGATTCCAAAATCCACTTCCAAATTCCAATTCCAAATTCTACTTCCAATTTCCAATTCCAAATTCTACTTCCAAATTCCAATTCTAAATTCCAATTCTAAATTTCACTTTCAAATTCCAAATTCCACTTCCAAATTCCAGTTCTAAATTTCAACTCTAAATTTCACTTTAAAATTTCGGTATCAAATTCCACTTCTAAATTCCAATTCAATGTTTCAGTTTCAACCTCCAATTACCAAACGCAGGTCGAAAATTCACTTCCACAATCCCGTTCCCAATTTCCCTTCTGATTTCCTTTTCCAGTTTCTCATACTATAATTTTCTTCCACATGTCGCACTTCAATGGCTTCCTGAAATTATGATTCCAGATTCAAATTACACCTTATCGATAAAAGTTTGCTTTCTATGTACCCTTGGAAATTTGTGTTTTAAATAACACTTCCAATTTCAATTTCAAAATTCCAACTCTTCATTCCACTTCCAAATTCCACTTCCAACTTCCAGTTCCAAATTCCAATTCTAAATTCCAATTCCAAATTCCATTTCTAAATTCGAGTTTCAAATACCACTTCCAAAGTCCAGTTCCAAATTGAAGGTCCAAATTCCACTTCCAAATTACAGTTCGGATTTCAAATTCTAAATTTCACTTCCAAATTCAATTTCCAAATTCCAATTCTACATTTCACTTCCAAATTCCACTTCCATATTCCAGTTCTAAATTTCCATTCCAAATTCCCATTCCAAATTCCAATTCAGAATTCCACTTCCAAATTTCACTTTCATATTCCAGTTCTGAATTTCAATTCCAAATTCTGATTCCAAAATCCACTTCCAAATTCCAATTCCAAATTCTACTTCCAAATTCCAATTCCAAATTCTACTTCCAAATTCCAATTCTAAATTTCACTTCCAAATTCCAGTTCCAAATTGCACTTCCAAATTCCAATTCTAAATTTTAACTCTAAATTTCACTTTAAAATTTCTGTATCAAATTCCACTTCTAAATTCCAATTCAACATTCCAGTTCCTACCTCCAATTACCAAACGCAGGTCGAAAATTCACTTCCACAATCCCGTTCCGAATTTCCCTTCTGATTTCCTTTTCCAGTTTCTGATACTATAATTCTATTCCACATGTCGCAATTCAATGGCTTCCTGAAATTGTGATTCCAGATTGAAATTACACCTTATCGATAAAAGTTTGCTTTCTATGTACCCTTGGAAATTTGTGTTTCAAATAACACTTCCAATTTCAATTTCAAAATTCCAATTCAAAATTTCATTTCCAAATTCCACTTCCAAATTCCAGTTCTAAATTCCAATTCCAAATTCCAAATCTAAATTCCAATTACAAATTCCAATTACAAATTCTGCTTCTAAATTCGAATTTCAAATTCCACTTCTAAATTCCCGTTCCAAATTGGAGTTCCATATTCCACTTCCAAATTCCAGTTCGAAATTCAAATTCGAAATTCCACTTCCAAATTCCACTTAAAAATTCCAGTTCTGAATTCCAATTTCAAATTCTGATTCCAAAATCCACTTCCAAATTCCAATTCCAAATTCTACTTCCATATTCCAGTTCTAAATTTCAACTCTAAATTTCACTTTAAAATTTCGGTATCAAATTCCACTTCTAAATTCCAATTCAATATTCCAGTTCCAACCTCCAATTGCCAAATGCAGGTCGAAAATTCACTTCTACAATCCCGTACCCAATTTCCCTTCTGATTTCCTTTTCCAGTTTCTGATACTATAATTTTCTTCCACATGTCGCACTTCAATGGCTTCCTGAAATTATGATTCCAGATTGAAATTACACCTTATCGATAAAGGTTTGCTTTCTATGTACCCTTGTAAAGCTGTGTTTCAAATAACACTTCCAATTTCAGTTTCAAAATTCCAATTCTACATTCCACTTCCAAACTCCACTTCCAAATTCCACTTCCAACTTCCAGTTCCAAATTCCAATTCTAAATTTCAATTCCAAATTCCAGTTCTAAATTCCAATTCCAAATTCTGATTCCAAAATCCACTTCCAAATTCCAATTCCAAATTCTACTTGCAAATTCCAGTTCTAAATTCGACTTCCAAATTGCAATTCTAAATTTCATTTCCAAATTCCAGTTCTAAATTTTAACTCTAAATGTGAGTTCCACATTTCAGTATCAACTTCCACTTCTAAATTCCAATTCAAAATTCCAGTTCCAACCTCCAATTACCAAACGCAGGTCGAAAATTCACTTACACAATACCGTTCCCAATTTCCCTTCTGATTTCCTTTTCCAGTTTCTGATACTATAATTCTCTTTCACGTGGCGCACTTCAGTGGCTTCCTGAAATTATGATTCCAGATTGAAATTACACCTTATCGATTAAAGTTTGCTTTCTATGTACGCTTGGAAATTTGTGTTTTAAATAACACTTCCAATTTCAAATTCAAAATTCCAATTCAAAATTCCATTTCCAAATTCCACTTCCAAATTCCAGTTCTAAATTCCAATTCCAAATTCCAAATAAAAATTCCAATTACAAATTCTGCTTCTAAATTCGAATTTCAAATTCCACTTCTAAATTCCCGTTCCAAATTGAAGTTCCATATTCCACTTTCAAATTCCAGTTCGAAATTCCAATTCGAAATTCCACTTCCAAATTCCAATTCCAAATTCTACTTCCAATTTCCAATTCCAAATTCCAATTCTAAAGTCCAATTCTAAATTTCACTTTCAAATTCCAAATTCCACTTCCAAATTCCAGTTCTAAATTTCAACTCTAAATTTCACTTTAAAATTTCGGTATCAAATTCCACTTCTAAATTCCATTTCAATATTCCAGTTCCAACCTCCAATTGCCAAATGCAGGTCGAAAATTCACTTCCACAATCCCGTTCCAAATTTCCCTTCTGATTTCCTTTTCCAGTTTCTGATACTATAATTTTCTTTCACATGTCGCACTTCAATGGCTTCCTGAAATTATGATTCCACATTGAAATTACACCTTATCGATAAAGGTTTGCTTTCTATGTACACTTGTAAAGCTGTGTTTCAAATAACACTTCCAATTTCAATTTCAAAATTCCAATTCTACATTCCACTTCCAAACTCCACTTCCAAATTCCACTTCCAACTTCCAGTTCCAAATTCCAATTCTAAATTTCAATTCCAAATTCCAGTTCTAAATTCCAATTCCAAATTCTGATTCCAAAATCCACTTCCAAATTCCAATTCCAAATTCTACTTCCAAATTCCAGTTATTAATTTCGCTTCCAAATTCCAATTCTAATTTTCAGTTCTAAATTCCACTTCCAAATTCCACTTCGAAATTCCAGTTCCACATTCTACTTCCAAATACTATTCTAAATTCCAATTCTAAATTTCACTTTCAAATTCCAAAATTCCACTTCCAAATTCCAGTTCTAAATTTCAACTGTAAATTTCACTTTAAAATTTCTGTATCAAATTCCACTTCTAAATTCCAATTCAATATTCCAGTTCCAACCTCCAATTACCAAACGCAGGTCGAAAATTCACTTCCACAATCCCGTTCCCAATTTCCCTTCTGATTTCCTTTTCCAGTTTCTGATACAATAATTCCCTTCCACATGTCGCACTTCAATGGCTTCCTGAAATTATGATACCAGATTGAAATTACACCTTATCGATAAAAGTTTGCTTTCTATGTACCCTTGGAAATCTGTGTTTCATATAACACTTCCAATTTCAATTTCAAAATTTCAATTCAAAATTCCATTTCCAAATTCCACTTCCAAATTCCTGTTCTAAATTCCAATTCCAAATTCCAAATCTAAATTCCAATTACAAATTCCGCTTCTAAATTCGAATTTCAAATTCTACTTCTAAATTCCCCTTCCAAATTTAAGTTCCATATTCCACTTCCAAATTCCAGTTCGAAATTCCAACTGGAAATTCCACTTCCAAATTCCACTTCCAAATTCCAGTTCTAAATTCCAATTTCAAATTCTGATTCCAAAATCCACTTCCAAATTCCAATTCCAAATTCTACTTCCAAATTCCAGTTATAAATTCCGCTTCCAAATTCCAATTCTAAATTTCAGTTATAAATTGCACTTCCAAATTCCACTTCCAACTTCCAGTTCCACATTCTACTTCCAAATTCCTATTCTAAATTGGATTCTAAATTTCACTTTCAAATTCCAAATTCCACTTCCAAATTCCAGTTCTAAATTTCAACTCTAAATTTCACTTTAAAATTTCAGTATCAAATTCCACTTCTAAATTCCAATTCAATTTTCCAGATCCAACTCCAATTACCAAACGCAGGTCGAAAATTCACTTCCACAATCCCGTTCCCAATTTCCCTTCTGATTTCCTTTTCCAGTTTCTGATACTATAATTCTCTTCCACATGTCGCACTTCAATGGCTTCCTGAAATTATGATTCCAGATGGAAATTACACCTTATCGATAAAAGTTTGCTTTCTATGTACCCTTGGAAATCTGTGTTTCAAATAACACTTCCAATTTCAATTTCAAAATTGCAATTCAAAATTCCATTTCCAAATTCCACTTCCAAATTCCTGTTCTAAATTTCAATTCCATATTCCAAATCTAAATTCCAATTACAAATTCCGCTTCTAAATTCGAATTTCAAATTCTACTTCTAAATTCCCGTTCCAAATTGAAGTTCCATATTCCACTTCCAAATTCCAGTTCGAAATTCCAACTGGAAATTCCACTTCCAAATTCCACTTCCAAATTCCAGTTCTAAATTCCAATTTCAAATTCTGATTCCAAAATCCACTTCCAAATTCCAATTCCAAATTCTACTTCCAAATTCCAGTTATAAATTCCGCTTCCAAATTCAAATTCTAAATTTCAGTTCTAAATTGCACTTCCAAATTTCAATTCCAACTTTCAGTTCCACATTCTACTTCCAAATTCCTATTCTAAATTCCAATTCTAAATTTCACTTCCAAATTCCACTTCCAACTTCCAGTTCCAAATTCCAATTCTAAATTCCAATTCCAAATTCCAGTTCTAAATTCCGCTTCCAAATTCCAGTTCGAAATTACAATTCTAAATTCCACTTCCAAATTACAGTTCTAAATTCCAATTCCAAATTCTGATTCCAAAATCCACTTCCAAATTCCAATTCCAAATTCTACTTGCAAATTCCAGTTCTAAATTCGACTTCCAAATTCCAATTCTAAATTTCATTTCCAAATTCCAGTTCTAAATTTTAACTCTAAATGTGAGTTCCACATTTCAGTATCAACTTCCACTTCTAAATTCCAATTCAAAATTCCAGTTCCAACCTCCAATTACCAAACGCAGGTCGAAAATTCACTTACACAATACCGTTCCCAATTTCCCTTCTGATTTCCTTTTCCAGTTTCTGATACTATAATTCTCTTTCACATGGCGCACTTCAGTGGCTTCCTGAAATTATGATTCCAGATTGAAATTACACCTTATCGATTAAAGTTTGCTTTTTTTGTACGCTTGGAAATTTGTGTTTTAAATAACACTTCCAATTTCAAATTCAAAATTCCAATTCAAAATTCCATTTCCAAATTCCACTTCCAAATTCCAGTTCTAAATTCCAATTCCAAATTCCAAATACAAATTCCAATTACAAATTCTGCTTCTAAATTCGAATTTCAAATTCCACTTCTAAATTCCCGTTCCAAATTGAAGTTCCATATTCCACTTCCAAATTCCAGTTCGAAATTCCAATTCGAAATTCCACTTCCAAATTCCACTTCCAAATTCCAGTTCTAAGTTCCAATTCCAAATTATGATTCCAAAATCCACTTCCAAATTCCAATTCCAAATTCTACTTCCAAATTACAGTTCTAAATTCCGCTTCAAAATTCCAATTCTAAATTCCAGTTCTAAATTCCACTTCCAAATTCCCATTCAAAATTCCAATTCTAAATTCCACTTCCAAATTCTACTTCCATATTCCAGTTCTAAATTCCACTTCCAAATTCTGATTCCAAAATCCACTTCCAAATTCCAATTCCAAATTCTACTTCCAGTTTCCAATTCCATATTCTACTTCCAAATTCCAATTCTAAATTCCAATTCTAAATTTCACTTTCAAATTCCAAATTCCACTTCCAAATTCCAGTTCTAAATTTCAACTCTAAATTTCACTTTAAAATTTCTGTATCAAATTCCACTTCTGAATTCAAATTCAAAATTCCAGTTCCAAACTCCAATTACCAAACGCAGGTCGAAAATTCACTTCGACAATCCCGTTCCCAATTTCCCTTCTGATTTCCTTTTCCAGTTTCTGATACTATAATTCTCTTCCACATGTCGCACTTCAATGGCTTCCTGAAATTATGATTCCAGTTGCAAATTACACCTTATCGATAAAAGTTTGCTTTCTATGTACCCTTGTAAAGCTGTGTTTCAAATAACACTTCCAATTTCAATTTCAAAATTCCAATTCTACATTCCACTTCCAAATGCCACTTCCAATTTCCAGGTCCAAATTCCAATTCTATATTCCTAGTCCAAATTCCAGTTCTAAATTCTGCTTCCAAATTCCAATTCTCTATTCCAGTTCTAAATTCCACTTCCAAATTCCCATTCAAAATTCCAATTCTAAATTCCACTTCCAAATTCCACTTCCATATTCCAGTTCTAAATTCCACTTCCAAATTCTGATTCCAAAATCCACTTCCAAATTCCAATTCCAAATTCTACTTCCAATTTCCAATTCCAAGTTCTACTTCCAAATTCCAATTCTAAATTCCAATTCTAAATTTCACTTTCAAATTCCAAATTCCACTTCCAAATTCCAGTTCTAAAATTCACCTCTAAATTTCACTTTCAAATTTCAGTATCAAATTCCACTTCTAAATTCCAATTCAATATTCCAGTTCCAACCTCCAATTACCAAACGCAGGTCGAAAATTCACTTCCACAATACCGTTCCCAATTTCCCTTCTGATTTCCTTTTCCAGTTTCTGATACGATAATTCTCTTCCACATGTCACACTTCAATGGCTTCCTGAAATTATGATTCCAGATTGAAATTACATCTTATCGATTAAAATTTGCTTTCTATGTACGCTTGGAAATTTGTGTTTCAAATAACACTTCCAATTTCAATTTCAAAATTCCAATTCAAAATTCCATTTTCAAATTCCACTTCCAAATTCCACTTCTAAATTCCAATTCCAAATTCCAAATCTAAATTCCAATTACAATTTCCAATTACAAACTCCCCTTCTAAATTCGAATTTCAAATTCCACTTCTAAATTCCCGTTCCAAATTGGAGTTCCATATTCCACTTTCAAATTCCAGTTCGAAATTTCAATTCTAAATTCCACTTCCAAATTCCACTTCCAAATTCCAATTCCAAATTCTACTTCTATATTCCAGTTCTAAATTCCACTTCCAAATTCTGATTCCAAAATCCACTTCCAAATTGCAATTCCAAATTCTAATTCCAATTTTCAGTTCCAAATTCTACTTCCAAATTCCAATTCTAAATTTCACTTTCAAATTCCAAATTCCACTTCCAAATTCCAGTTCTAAATTTCAACTCTAAATTTCACTTTAAAATTTCTATATCAAATTCCACTTCTAAATTCCAATTCAATATTCCAGTTCCAACCTCCAATTACTAAATGCAGGTCGAAAATTCACTTACACAATCCCGTTCCCAATTGCCCTTCTGATTTCCTTTTCCAGTTTCTGATACTATAATTCTCTTCCACATGTCGAACTTCAATGGCTTCCTGAAATTATGATTATAGATTGAAATTACACCTTATTGATAAAAGTTTGCTTTCTATGTACCCTTGTAAATTTGTGTTTCAAATAACACTTCCAATTTCAATTTCAAAATTCCAATTCTACATTCCACTTCCAAATTCCACTTCCAACTTCCAGTTCCAAATTGCAATTCTAAATTCCAATTTCAAATTGCAGTTCTAAATTCCGCTTCCAAATTCCAATTCTCAATTCCAGTTCTAAATTCCACTTCCAAATTCCCATTCAAAATTCCAATTCTAAATTCCACTTCCAAATTCCACTTCCATATTCCAGTTCTAAATTCCACTTCCAAATTCTGATTCCAAAATCCACTTCCAAATTCCAATTCCAAATTCTACCTCCAGTTTCCAATTCCATATTCTACTTCCAAATTCCAATTCTAAATTCCAATTCTAAATTTCACTTTCAAATTCCAAATTCAACTTTCAAATTCCAGTTCTAAATTTCAACTCTAAATTTCCCTTTAAAATTTCAGTATCAAATTCCACTTCTAAATTCCAATTCAATATTCCAGTTCCAACCTCCAATTACCAAACGCAGGTCGAAAATTCACTTACACAATACCGTTCCCAATTTCCCTTCTAATTTCCTTTTCCAGTTTCTGATACAATAATTCTCTTCCACATGTCGCACTTCAATGGCTTCCTGAAATTATGATTCCAGATTGAAATTACACCTTATCGATAAAAGTTTACTTTCTATGTACCCTTGTAAATTTGTGTTTCAAATAACACTTCCAATTTCAATTTCAAAATTCCAATTCTACATTCCACTTCCAAATTCCACTTCCAAATTCCAGTTCCAAATTCCAATTCTAAATTCCAATTCCAAAGTCCAGTTCTAAATTCCAATTCCAAATTCTGATTCCAAAATTCACTTCCAAATTCCAATTACAAACTCCGCTTCTAAATTCGAATTTCAAATTCCACTTCTAAATTCCCGTTCCAAATTGGAGTTCCATATTCCACTTCCAAATTCCAGTTCGAAATTCCAATTCTAAATTCCACTTCCAAATTCCACTTCCAAATTCCACTTCCAAATTCCAATTCCAAATTCTACTTCCAATTTCCAATTCCAAATTCCAATTCTAAAGTCCAATTCTAAATTTCACTTTCAAATTCCAAATTCCACTTCCAAATTCCAGTTCTAAATTTCAAATCTAAATTTCACTTTCAAATTTCAGTATCAAATTCCACTTCTAAATTCCAATTCAATATTCCAGTTCCAACCTCCAATTACCAAACGCAGGTCGAAAATTCACTTCCACAATCCCGTTCCCAATTTCCCTTCTGATTTCCTTTTCCAGTTTCTGATACAATAATTCCCTTCCACATGTCGCACTTCAATGGCTTCCTGAAATTATGATACCAGATTGAAATTACACCTTATCGATAAAAGTTTGCTTTCTATGTACCCTTGGAAATCTGTGTTTCATATAACACTTCCAATTTCAATTTCAAAATTTCAATTCAAAATTCCATTTCCAAATTCCACTTCCAAATTCCTGTTCTAAATTCCAATTCCAAATTCCAAATCTAAATTCCAATTACAAATTCCGCTTCTAAATTCGAATTTCAAATTCTACTTCTAAATTCCCGTTCCAAATTTAAGTTCCATATTCCACTTCCAAATTCCAGTTCGAAATTCCAACTGGAAATTCCACTTCCAAATTCCACTTCCAAATTCCAGTTCTAAATTCCAATTTCAAATTCTGATTCCAAAATCCACTTCCAAATTCCAATTCTAAATTTCAGTTCTAAATTGCACTTCCAAATTCCACTTCCAACTTCCAGTTCCACATTCTACTTCCAAATTCCTATTCTAAATTGGATTCTAAATTTCACTTTCAAATTCCAAATTCCACTTCCAAATTCCAGTTCTAAATTTCAACTCTAAATTTCACTTTAAAATTTCAGTATCAAATTCCACTTCTAAATTCCAATTCAATTTTCCACATCCAACTCCAATTACCAAACGCAGGTCGAAAATTCACTTCCACAATCCCGTTCCCAATTTCCCTTCTGATTTCCTTTTCCAGTTTCTGATACTATAATTCTCTTCCACATGTCGCACTTCAATGGCTTCCTGAAATTATGATTCCAGATGGAAATTACACCTTATCGATAAAAGTTTGCTTTCTATGTACCCTTGTAAAGCTGTGTTTCAAATAACACTTCCAATTTCAATTTCAAAATTCCAATTCTACATTCCACTTCCAAATGCCACTTCCAACTTCCAGGTCCAAATTCCAATTCTATATTCCTATTCCAAATTCCAGTTCTAAATTCTGCTTCCAAATTCCAATTCTCTATTCCAGTTCTAAATTCCACTTCCAAATTCCCATTCAAAATTCCAATTCTAAATTCCACTTCCAAATTCCACTTCCATATTCCAGTTCCTACCTCCAATTACCAAACGCAGGTCGAAAATTCACTTCCACAATCCCGTTCCGAATTTCCCTTCTGATTTCCTTTTCCAGTTTCTGATACTATAATTCTCTTCCACATGTCGCAATTCAATGGCTTCCTGAAATTGTGATTCCAGATTGAAATTACACCTTATCGATAAAAGTTTGCTTTCTATGTACCCTTGGAAATTTGTGTTTCAAATAACACTTCCAATTTCAATTTCAAAATTCCAATTCAAAATTTCATTTCCAAATTCCACTTCCAAATTCCAGTTCTAAATTCCAATTCCAAATTCCAAATCTAAATTCCAATTACAAATTCCAATTACAAATTCTGCTTCTAAATTCGAATTTCAAATTCCACTTCTAAATTCCCGTTCCAAATTGGAGTTCCATATTCCACTTCCAAATTCCAGTTCGAAATTCAAATTCGAAATTCCACTTCCAAATTCCACTTAAAAAATTCCAGTTCTGAATTCCAATTTCAAATTCTGATTCCAAAATCCACATCCAAATTCCAATTCCAAATTCTACTTCCATATTCCAGTTCTAAATTCCACTTCCAAATTCTGATTCCAAAATCCACTTCCAAATACCAATTCCAAATTCTACTTCCAATTTCCAATTCCAAATTCTACTTCCAAATACTATTCTAAATTCCAATTCTAAATTTCACTTTCAAATTCCAAATTCCACTTCCAAATTCCAGTTCTAAATTTCAACTCTAAATTTCACTTTAAAATTTCGGTATCAAATTCCACTTCTAAATTCCAATTCAATATTCCAGTTCCAACCTCCAATTGCCAAATGCAGGTCGAAAATTCACTTCTACAATCCCGTACCCAATTTCCCTTCTGATTTCCTTTTCCAGTTTCTGATACTATAATTTTCTTCCACATGTCGCACTTCAATGGCTTCCTGAAATTATGATTCCAGATTGAAATTACACCTTATCGATAAAGGTTTGCTTTCTATGTACCCTTGTAAAGCTGTGTTTCAAATAACACTTCCAATTTCAATTTCAAAATTCCAATTCTACATTCCACTTCCAAACTCCACTTCCAAATTCCACTTCCAACTTCCAGTTCCAAATTCCAATTCTAAATTTCAATTCCAAATTCCAGTTCTAAATTCCAATTCCAAATTCTGATTCCAAAATCCACTTCCAAATTCCAATTCCAAATTCTACTTCCAAATTCCAGTTATTAATTTCGCTTCCAAATTCCAATTCTAAATTTCAGTTCTAAATTCCACTTCCAAATTCCACTTCGAACTTCCAGTTCCACGTTCTACTTCCAAATACTATTCTAAATTCCAATTCTAAATTTCACTTTCAAATTCCAAAATTCCACTTCCAAATTCCAGTTCTAAATTTCAACTGTAAATTTCACTTTAAAATTTCTGTATCAAATTCCACTTCTAAATTCCAATTCAATATTCCAGTTCCAACCTCCAATTACCAAACGCAGGTCGAAAATTCACTTCCACAATCCCGTTCCCAATTTCCCGTCTGATTTCCTTTTCCAGTTTCTGATACTATAATTTTCTTCCACATGTCGCACTTCAATTGCTTCCTGAAATTATGATTCCAGATTGAAATTACACCTTATCGATAAAAGTTTGCTTTCTATGTACCCTTGTAAATTTGTGTTTCAAATAACACTTCCAATTTCAATTTCAAAATTCCAATTCTACATTCCACTTCCAAATTCCACTTCCAACTTCCAGTTCCAAATTCCAATTCTAAATTCCAATTCCAAAGTCCAGTTCTAAATTCCGCTTCCAAATTCCAATTCTAAATTTCAGTTCTAAATTCCACTTCCACATTCCCATTCAAAATTCCAATTCTAAATTCCACTTCCATATTCCAGTTCTAAATTCCACTTCCAAATTCTGATTCCAAAATCCACTTCCAAATTCCAATTCCAAATTCTTCTTCCAATTTCCAATTCCAAATTCTACTTTCAAATTCCAATTCTAAATTCCAATTCTAAATTTCACTTTCAAATTCCAAATTCCACTTCCAAATTGCAGTTCTAAATTTCAACTCTAAATTTCACTTTAAAATTTCTGTATCAAATTCCACTTCTAAATTCCAATTCAATGTTTCAGTTTCAACCTCCAATTACCAAACGCAGGTCGAAAATTCACTTCCACAATCCCGTTCCCAATTTCCCTTCTGATTTCCTTTTCCAGTTTCTGATACTATAATTTTCTTCCACATGTCGCACTTCAATGGCTTCCTGAAATTATGATTCCAGATTCAAATTACACCTTATCGATAAAAGTTTGCTTTTTATGTACCCTTGGAAATTTGTGTTTCAAATAACACTTCCAATTTCAATTTCAAAATTCCAATTCTACATTCCACTTCCAAATTCCACTTCCAACTTCCAGTTCCAAATTCCAATTCTAAATTCCAATTCCAAATTCCATTTCTAAATCCGAGTTTCAAATTCCACTTCCACATTTTCGATAAAAGTTTGCTTTCTATGTACCCTTGGAAATTTGTGTTTCAAATAACACTACCAATTTCATTTTCAAAATTCCAATTCAAAATTTCAATTCCAAATTCCACTTCCAAATTCCAGTTCTAAATTTCAATTCCAAATTCCAAATCTAAATTCCAATTACAAATTCCACTTCTAAATTCGAATTTCAAATTCCACTTCTAAATTCCCGTTCCAAATTGAAGTTCCATATTCCACTTCCAAATTCCAGTTCGAAATTCAAATTCGAAATTCTACTTCCAAATTCCACTTCCAAATTCCAGTTCTAAATTCCAATTTCAAATTCTGATTCCAAAATCCATTTCCAAATTCCAATTCCAAATTCTACTTCCATATTCCAGTTCTAAATTCCACTTCCAAATTCTGATTCCAAAATCCACTTCCAAATTCCAATTCCAAATTCTACTTCCAATTTCCAATTCCAAATTCTACTTCCAAATACTATTTTAAATTCCAATTCTAAATTTCACTTTCAAATTCCAAATTCCACTTCCAAATTCCAGTTCTAAATTTCAACTCTAAATTTCACTTTAAAATTTCGGTATCAAATTCCACTTCTAAATTCCAATTCAATATTCCAGTTCCAACCTCCAATTGCCAAATGCAGGTCGAAAATTCACTTCCACAATCCCGTTCCCAATTTCCCTTCTGATTTCCTTTTCCAGTTTCTGATACTATAATTCTCTTCCACATGTCGCAATTCAATGGCTTCCTGAAATTGTGATTCCAGATTGAAATTACACCTTATCGATAAAAGTTTGCTTTCTATGTACCCTTGGAAATTTGTGTTTCAAATAACACTTCCAATTTCAATTTCAAAATTCCAATTCAAAATTTCATTTCCAAATTCCACTTCCAAATTCCAGTTCTAAATTCCAATTCCAAATTCCAAATCTAAATTCCAATTACAAATTCCAATTACAAATTCTGCTTCTAAATTCGAATTTCAAATTCCACTTCTAAATTCCCGTTCCAAATTGGAGTTCCATATTCCACTTCCAAATTCCAGTTCGAAATTCAAATTCGAAATTCCACTTCCAAATTCCACTTAAAAAATTCCAGTTCTGAATTCCAATTTCAAATTCTGATTCCAAAATCCACTTCCAAATTCCAATTCCAAATTCTACTTCCATATTCCAGTTCTAAATTCCACTTCCAAATTCTGATTCCAAAATCCACTTCCAAATTCCAATTCCAAATTCTACTTCCAATTTCCAATTCCAAATTCTACTTCCAAATACTATTCTAAATTCCAATTCTAAATTTCACTTTCAAATTCCAAATTCCACTTCCAAATTCCAGTTCTAAATTTCAACTCTAAATTTCACTTTAAAATTTCGGTATCAAATTCAACTTCTAAATTCCAATTCAATATTCCAGTTCCAACCTCCAATTGCCAAATGCAGGTCGAAAATTCACTTCTACAATCCCGTACCCAATTTCCCTTCTGATTTCC
Organism: Notamacropus eugenii; assembly: GCF_028372415.1. NCBI lineage: Eukaryota > Metazoa > Chordata > Mammalia > Diprotodontia > Macropodidae > Notamacropus > Notamacropus eugenii. The sequence goes on from NW_027325140.1 coordinate 82,636, forward strand.
TTTTCCAGTTTCTGATACTATAATTTTCTTCCACATGTCGCACTTCAATGGCTTCCTGAAATTATGATTCCAGATTGAAATTACACCTTATCGATAAAGGTTTGCTTTCTATGTACCCTTGTAAAGCTGTGTTTCAAATAACACTTTCAATTTCAATTTCAAAATTCCAATTCTACATTCCACTTCCAAATTCCACTTCCAACTTCCAGTTCCAAATTCCAATTCTAAATTCCAATTCCAAATTCCATTTCTAAATTCGAGTTTCAAATTCCACTTCCAAAGTCCAGTTCCAAATTGAAGGTCCAAATTCCACTTCCAAATTACAGTTCGGATTTCAAATTCTAAATTTCACTTCCAAATTCAATTTCCAAATTCCAATTCTACATTTCACTTCCAAATTCCACTTCCATATTCCAGTTCTAAATTTCCATTCCAAATTCCCATTCCAAATTCCAATTCAGAATTCCACTTCCAAATTTCACTTTCATATTCCAGTTCTGAATTTCAATTCCAAATTCTGATTCCAAAATCCACTTCCAAATTCCAATTCCAAATTCTACTTCCAAATTCCAATTCTAAATTTCACTTCCAAATTCCAGTTCCAAATTGCACTTCCAAATTCCAATTCTAAATTTTAACACTAAATTTCACTTTAAAATTTCTGTATCAAATTCCACTTCTAAATTCCAATTCAAAATTCCAGTTCCTACCTCCAATTACCAAACGCAGGTCGAAAATTCACTTCCACAATCCCGTTCCCAATTTCCCTTCTGATTTCCTTTTCCAGTTTCTGATACTATAATTCTCTTCCACATGTCGCAATTCAATGGCTTCCTGAAATTGTGATTCCAGATTGAAATTACACCTTATCGATAAAAGTTTGCTTTCTATGTACCCTTGGAAATTTGTGTTTCAAATAACACTTCCAATTTCAATTTCAAAATTCCAATTCTACATTCCACTTCCAAATTCCACTTCCAACTTCCAGTTCCAAATTGCAATTCTAAATTCCAATTTCAAATTGCAGTTCTAAATTCCGCTTCCAAATTCCAATTCTCAATTCCAGTTCTAAATTCCACTTCCAAATTCCCATTCAAAATTCCAACTCTAAATTCCACTTCCAAATTCCACTTCCATATTCCAGTTCTAAATTCCACTTCCAAATTCTGATTCCAAAATCCACTTCTAAATTCCAATTCCAAATTCTACTTCCAATTTCCAATTCCAAATTCTACTTCCAAATTCCAATTCTAAATTCCAATTCTAAATTTCACTTTCAAATTCCAAATTCAACTTTCAAATTCCAGTTCTAAATTTCAACTCTAAATTTCCCTTTAAAATTTCAGTATCAAATTCCACTTCTAAATTCCAATTCAATATTCCAGTTCCAACCTCCAATTACCAAACGCAGGTCGAAAATTCACTTACACAATACCGTTCCCAATTTCCCTTCTAATTTCCTTTTCCAGTTTCTGATACAATAATTCTCTTCCACATGTCGCACTTCAATGGCTTCCTGAAATTATGATTCCAGATTGAAATTACACCTTATCGATAAAAGTTTACTTTCTATGTACCCTTGTAAATTTGTGTTTCAAATAACACTTCCAATTTCAATTTCAAAATTCCAATTCTACATTCCACTTCCAAATTCCACTTCCAAATTCCAGTTCCAAATTCCAATTCTAAATTCCAATTCCAAAGTCCAGTTCTAAATTCCAATTCCAAATTCTGATTCCAAAATTCACTTCCAAATTCCAATTACAAACTCCGCTTCTAAATTCCAATTTCAAATTCCACTTCTAAATTCCCGTTCCAAATTGGAGTTCCATATTCCACTTCCAAATTCCAGTTCGAAATTCCAATTCTAAATTCCACTTCCAAATTCCACTTCCAAATTCCACTTCCAAATTCCAATTCCAAATTCTACTTCCAATTTCCAATTCCAAATTCCAATTCTAAAGTCCAATTCTAAATTTCACTTTCAAATTCCAAATTCCACTTCCAAATTCCAGTTCTAAATTTCAAATCTAAATTTCACTTTCAAATTTCAGTATCAAATTCCACTTCTAAATTCCAATTCAATATTCCAGTTCCAACCTCCAATTACCAAACGCAGGTCGAAAATTCACTTCCACAATCCCGTTCCCAATTTCCCTTCTGATTTCCTTTTCCAGTTTCTGATACAATAATTCCCTTCCACATGTCGCACTTCAATGGCTTCCTGAAATTATGATACCAGATTGAAATTACACCTTATCGATAAAAGTTTGCTTTCTATGTACCCTTGGAAATCTGTGTTTCATATAACACTTCCAATTTCAATTTCAAAATTTCAATTCAAAATTCCATTTCCAAATTCCACTTCCAAATTCCTGTTCTAAATTCCAATTCCAAATTCCAAATCTAAATTCCAATTACAAATTCCGCTTCTAAATTCGAATTTCAAATTCTACTTCTAAATTCCCGTTCCAAATTTAAGTTCCATATTCCACTTCCAAATTCCAGTTCGAAATTCCAACTGGAAATTCCACTTCCAAATTCCACTTCCAAATTCCAGTTCTAAATTCCAATTTCAAATTCTGATTCCAAAATCCACTTCCAAATTCCAATTCTAAATTTCAGTTCTAAATTGCACTTCCAAATTCCACTTCCAACTTCCAGTTCCACATTCTACTTCCAAATTCCTATTCTAAATTGGATTCTAAATTTCACTTTCAAATTCCAAATTCCACTTCCAAATTCCAGTTCTAAATTTCAACTCTAAATTTCACTTTAAAATTTCAGTATCAAATTCCACTTCTAAATTCCAATTCAATTTTCCACATCCAACTCCAATTACCAAACGCAGGTCGAAAATTCACTTCCACAATCCCGTTCCCAATTTCCCTTCTGATTTCCTTTTCCAGTTTCTGATACTATAATTCTCTTCCACATGTCGCACTTCAATGGCTTCCTGAAATTATGATTCCAGATGGAAATTACACCTTATCGATAAAAGTTTGCTTTCTATGTACCCTTGTAAAGCTGTGTTTCAAATAACACTTCCAATTTCAATTTCAAAATTCCAATTCTACATTCCACTTCCAAATGCCACTTCCAACTTCCAGGTCCAAATTCCAATTCTATATTCCTATTCCAAATTCCAGTTCTAAATTCTGCTTCCAAATTCCAATTCTCTATTCCAGTTCTAAATTCCACTTCCAAATTCCCATTCAAAATTCCAATTCTAAATTCCACTTCCAAATTCCACTTCCATATTCCAGTTCCTACCTCCAATTACCAAACGCAGGTCGAAAATTCACTTCCACAATCCCGTTCCGAATTTCCCTTCTGATTTCCTTTTCCAGTTTCTGATACTATAATTCTCTTCCACATGTCGCAATTCAATGGCTTCCTGAAATTGTGATTCCAGATTGAAATTACACCTTATCGATAAAAGTTTGCTTTCTATGTACCCTTGGAAATTTGTGTTTCAAATAACACTTCCAATTTCAATTTCAAAATTCCAATTCAAAATTTCATTTCCAAATTCCACTTCCAAATTCCAGTTCTAAATTCCAATTCCAAATTCCAAATCTAAATTCCAATTACAAATTCCAATTACAAATTCTGCTTCTAAATTCGAATTTCAAATTCCACTTCTAAATTCCCGTTCCAAATTGGAGTTCCATATTCCACTTCCAAATTCCAGTTCGAAATTCAAATTCGAAATTCCACTTCCAAATTCCACTTAAAAAATTCCAGTTCTGAATTCCAATTTCAAATTCTGATTCCAAAATCCACATCCAAATTCCAATTCCAAATTCTACTTCCATATTCCAGTTCTAAATTCCACTTCCAAATTCTGATTCCAAAATCCACTTCCAAATACCAATTCCAAATTCTACTTCCAATTTCCAATTCCAAATTCTTCTACTTCCAAATACTATTCTAAATTCCAATTCTAAATTTCACTTTCAAATTCCAAATTCCACTTCCAAATTCCAGTTCTAAATTTCAACTCTAAATTTCACTTTAAAATTTCGGTATCAAATTCCACTTCTAAATTCCAATTCAATATTCCAGTTCCAACCTCCAATTGCCAAATGCAGGTCGAAAATTCACTTCTACAATCCCGTACCCAATTTCCCTTCTGATTTCCTTTTCCAGTTTCTGATACTATAATTTTCTTCCACATGTCGCACTTCAATGGCTTCCTGAAATGATTCCAGATTGAAATTACACCTTATCGATAAAGGTTTGCTTTCTATGTACCCTTGTAAAGCTGTGTTTCAAATAACACTTCCAATTTCAATTTCAAAATTCCAATTCTACATTCCACTTCCAAACTCCACTTCCAAATTCCACTTCCAACTTCCAGTTCCAAATTCCAATTCTAAATTTCAATTCCAAATTCCAGTTCTAAATTCCAATTCCAAATTCTGATTCCAAAATCCACTTCCAAATTCCAATTCCAAATTCTACTTCCAAATTCCAGTTATTAATTTCGCTTCCAAATTCCAATTCTAAATTTCAGTTCTAAATTCCACTTCCAAATTCCACTTCGAACTTCCAGTTCCACGTTCTACTTCCAAATACTATTCTAAATTCCAATTCTAAATTTCACTTTCAAATTCCAAAATTCCACTTCCAAATTCCAGTTCTAAATTTCAACTGTAAATTTCACTTTAAAATTTCTGTATCAAATTCCACTTCTAAATTCCAATTCAATATTCCAGTTCCAACCTCCAATTACCAAACGCAGGTCGAAAATTCACTTCCACAATCCCGTTCCCAATTTCCCGTCTGATTTCCTTTTCCAGTTTCTGATACTATAATTTTCTTCCACATGTCGCACTTCAATTGCTTCCTGAAATTATGATTCCAGATTGAAATTACACCTTATCGATAAAAGTTTGCTTTCTATGTACCCTTGTAAATTTGTGTTTCAAATAACACTTCCAATTTCAATTTCAAAATTCCAATTCTACATTCCACTTCCAAATTCCACTTCCAACTTCCAGTTCCAAATTCCAATTCTAAATTCCAATTCCAAAGTCCAGTTCTAAATTCCGCTTCCAAATTCCAATTCTAAATTTCAGTTCTAAATTCCACTTCCACATTCCCATTCAAAATTCCAATTCTAAATTCCACTTCCATATTCCAGTTCTAAATTCCACTTCCAAATTCTGATTCCAAAATCCACTTCCAAATTCCAATTCCAAATTCTTCTTCCAATTTCCAATTCCAAATTCTACTTTCAAATTCCAATTCTAAATTCCAATTCTAAATTTCACTTTCAAATTCCAAATTCCACTTCCAAATTGCAGTTCTAAATTTCAACTCTAAATTTCACTTTAAAATTTCTGTATCAAATTCCACTTCTAAATTCCAATTCAATGTTTCAGTTTCAACCTCCAATTACCAAACGCAGGTCGAAAATTCACTTCCACAATCCCGTTCCCAATTTCCCTTCTGATTTCCTTTTCCAGTTTCTGATACTATAATTTTCTTCCACATGTCGCACTTCAATGGCTTCCTGAAATTATGATTCCAGATTCAAATTACACCTTATCGATAAAAGTTTGCTTTTTATGTACCCTTGGAAATTTGTGTTTCAAATAACACTTCCAATTTCAATTTCAAAATTCCAATTCTACATTCCACTTCCAAATTCCACTTCCAACTTCCAGTTCCAAATTCCAATTCTAAATTCCAATTCCAAATTCCATTTCTAAATCCGAGTTTCAAATTCCACTTCCACATTTTCGATAAAAGTTTGCTTTCTATGTACCCTTGGAAATTTGTGTTTCAAATAACACTACCAATTTCATTTTCAAAATTCCAATTCAAAATTTCAATTCCAAATTCCACTTCCAAATTCCAGTTCTAAATTTCAATTCCAAATTCCAAATCTAAATTCCAATTACAAATTCCACTTCTAAATTCGAATTTCAAATTCCACTTCTAAATTCCCGTTCCAAATTGAAGTTCCATATTCCACTTCCAAATTCCAGTTCGAAATTCAAATTCGAAATTCTACTTCCAAATTCCACTTCCAAATTCCAGTTCTAAATTCCAATTTCAAATTCTGATTCCAAAATCCATTTCCAAATTCCAATTCCAAATTCTACTTCCATATTCCAGTTCTAAATTCCACTTCCAAATTCTGATTCCAAAATCCACTTCCAAATTCCAATTCCAAATTCTACTTCCAATTTCCAATTCCAAATTCTACTTCCAAATACTATTTTAAATTCCAATTCTAAATTTCACTTTCAAATTCCAAATTCCACTTCCAAATTCCAGTTCTAAATTTCAACTCTAAATTTCACTTTAAAATTTCGGTATCAAATTCCACTTCTAAATTCCAATTCAATATTCCAGTTCCAACCTCCAATTGCCAAATGCAGGTCGAAAATTCACTTCCACAATCCCGTTCCCAATTTCCCTTCTGATTTCCTTTTCCAGTTTCTGATACTATAATTCTCTTCCACATGTCGCAATTCAATGGCTTCCTGAAATTGTGATTCCAGATTGAAATTACACCTTATCGATAAAAGTTTGCTTTCTATGTACCCTTGGAAATTTGTGTTTCAAATAACACTTCCAATTTCAATTTCAAAATTCCAATTCAAAATTTCATTTCCAAATTCCACTTCCAAATTCCAGTTCTAAATTCCAATTCCAAATTCCAAATCTAAATTCCAATTACAAATTCCAATTACAAATTCTGCTTCTAAATTCGAATTTCAAATTCCACTTCTAAATTCCCGTTCCAAATTGGAGTTCCATATTCCACTTCCAAATTCCAGTTCGAAATTCAAATTCGAAATTCCACTTCCAAATTCCACTTAAAAAATTCCAGTTCTGAATTCCAATTTCAAATTCTGATTCCAAAATCCACTTCCAAATTCCAATTCCAAATTCTACTTCCATATTCCAGTTCTAAATTCCACTTCCAAATTCTGATTCCAAAATCCACTTCCAAATTCCAATTCCAAATTCTACTTCCAATTTCCAATTCCAAATTCTACTTCCAAATACTATTCTAAATTCCAATTCTAAATTTCACTTTCAAATTCCAAATTCCACTTCCAAATTCCAGTTCTAAATTTCAACTCTAAATTTCACTTTAAAATTTCGGTATCAAATTCAACTTCTAAATTCCAATTCAATATTCCAGTTCCAACCTCCAATTGCCAAATGCAGGTCGAAAATTCACTTCTACAATCCCGTACCCAATTTCCCTTCTGATTTCCTTTTCCAGTTTCTGATACTATAATTTTCTTCCACATGTCGCACTTCAATGGCTTCCTGAAATTATGATTCCAGATTGAAATTACACCTTATCGATAAAGGTTTGCTTTCTATGTACCCTTGTAAAGCTGTGTTTCAAATAACACTTTCAATTTCAATTTCAAAATTCCAATTCTACATTCCACTTCCAAATTCCACTTCCAACTTCCAGTTCCAAATTCCAATTCTAAATTCCAATTCCAAATTCCATTTCTAAATTCGAGTTTCAAATTCCACTTCCAAAGTCCAGTTCCAAATTGAAGGTCCAAATTCCACTTCCAAATTACAGTTCGGATTTCAAATTCTAAATTTCACTTCCAAATTCAATTTCCAAATTCCAATTCTACATTTCACTTCCAAATTCCACTTCCATATTCCAGTTCTAAATTTCCATTCCAAATTCCCATTCCAAATTCCAATTCAGAATTCCACTTCCAAATTTCACTTTCATATTCCAGTTCTGAATTTCAATTCCAAATTCTGATTCCAAAATCCACTTCCAAATTCCAATTCCAAATTCTACTTCCAAATTCCAATTCTAAATTTCACTTCCAAATTCCAGTTCCAAATTGCACTTCCAAATTCCAATTCTAAATTTTAACTCTAAATTTCACTTTAAAATTTCTGTATCAAATTCCACTTCTAAATTCCAATTCAAAATTCCAGTTCCTACCTCCAATTACCAAACGCAGGTCGAAAATTCACTTCCACAATCCCGTTCCCAATTTCCCTTCTGATTTCCTTTTCCAGTTTCTGATACTATAATTCTCTTCCACATGTCGCAATTCAATGGCTTCCTGAAATTGTGATTCCAGATTGAAATTACACCTTATCGATAAAAGTTTGCTTTCTATGTACCCTTGGAAATTTGTGTTTCAAATAACACTTCCAATTTCAATTTCAAAATTCCAATTCTACATTCCACTTCCAAATTCCACTTCCAACTTCCAGTTCCAAATTGCAATTCTAAATTCCAATTTCAAATTGCAGTTCTAAATTCCGCTTCCAAATTCCAATTCTCAATTCCAGTTCTAAATTCCACTTCCAAATTCCCATTCAAAATTCCAATTCTAAATTCCACTTCCAAATTCCACTTCCATATTCCAGTTCTAAATTCCACTTCCAAATTCTGATTCCAAAATCCACTTCTAAATTCCAATTCCAAATTCTACTTCCAATTTCCAATTCCAAATTCTACTTCCAAATTCCAATTCTAAATTCCAATTCTAAATTTCACTTTCAAATTCCAAATTCAACTTTCAAATTCCAGTTCTAAATTTCAACTCTAAATTTCCCTTTAAAATTTCAGTATCAAATTCCACTTCTAAATTCCAATTCAATATTCCAGTTCCAACCTCCAATTACCAAACGCAGGTCGAAAATTCACTTACACAATACCGTTCCCAATTTCCCTTCTAATTTCCTTTTCCAGTTTCTGATACAATAATTCTCTTCCACATGTCGCACTTCAATGGCTTCCTGAAATTATGATTCCAGATTGAAATTACACCTTATCGATAAAAGTTTACTTTCTATGTACCCTTGTAAATTTGTGTTTCAAATAACACTTCCAATTTCAATTTCAAAATTCCAATTCTACATTCCACTTCCAAATTCCACTTCCAAATTCCAGTTCCAAATTCCAATTCTAAATTCCAATTCCAAAGTCCAGTTCTAAATTCCAATTCCAAATTCTGATTCCAAAATTCACTTCCAAATTCCAATTACAAACTCCGCTTCTAAATTCGAATTTCAAATTCCACTTCTAAATTCCCGTTCCAAATTGGAGTTCCATATTCCACTTCCAAATTCCAGTTCGAAATTCCAATTCTAAATTCCACTTCCAAATTCCACTTCCAAATTCCACTTCCAAATTCCAATTCCAAATTCTACTTCCAATTTCCAATTCCAAATTCCAATTCTAAAGTCCAATTCTAAATTTCACTTTCAAATTCCAAATTCCACTTCCAAATTCCAGTTCTAAATTTCAAATCTAAATTTCACTTTCAAATTTCAGTATCAAATTCCACTTCTAAATTCCAATTCAATATTCCAGTTCCAACCTCCAATTACCAAACGCAGGTCGAAAATTCACTTCCACAATCCCGTTCCCAATTTCCCTTCTGATTTCCTTTTCCAGTTTCTGATACAATAATTCCCTTCCACATGTCGCACTTCAATGGCTTCCTGAAATTATGATACCAGATTGAAATTACACCTTATCGATAAAAGTTTGCTTTCTATGTACCCTTGGAAATCTGTGTTTCATATAACACTTCCAATTTCAATTTCAAAATTTCAATTCAAAATTCCATTTCCAAATTCCACTTCCAAATTCCTGTTCTAAATTCCAATTCCAAATTCCAAATCTAAATTCCAATTACAAATTCCGCTTCTAAATTCGAATTTCAAATTCTACTTCTAAAT